>NC_092697.1:4471042-4473542 GCF_964275005.1 Diadema setosum
CAGTAGTAGTAGGTAGTAATAGTAGTGTAGCCTGCCACTTCATATACGATAAACGTTATTCCTTGTTTTAATAATTCGAAATCCAACCGGACACGTGAGGGTCAAAAGGCTTACTTGTTCTTGTGACACATGCAAACCATGTAAGCAAATCTACATGTATCTTTACTTGCTTCTAATAGGTTGGGGAGGGTAGGAGAGCGGGAGATATGCTTTATGAAATAATCACGCAAAGAAAATCAGTCGTAAAAAGAAAAGAAAACCCAGGGTGTAAAGAACGGTCTCAATTGTGTAAGGAGCAAGTGAGAGTTCACAATATGTATCAGAATATTAATGATCATTATCGAGTTGGCCCAGATTCACATAAACGTCGAAACTGGTTTTCGTCACGAGAGTCTAGTACAAATAACATTCTCCTCTTTCTGTCTTAATGTCGCGACATCATGTTCTTCATACGTTCACGAATGCCCTTTTTTTCACAAAAGATGTGAGATCTTCCAATCGGCTCGACGGCATACATGTAAAAAACAAAAACAAAATGAAATGCACGTTAAAGGGATAGTGTAAATTTTTGTTGAGATTTGGGTTCAGGTTTTAACTTTTTGAGAGATGACTAGAAATCACTTATACGAAATATGAAAGAGCATGCAATTGTAAGAAGAATTCATCCAAAAACAAAGTAAAACAAAGTGGACCTGATAAAAGGTGGGACCCACCTTTTATTAGGTCATCTTTGTTCATGAATATCCCAGCCATTCAAGGCAATCATCATCCAGATAACTTTGAATTCCTCTTAGAATGGTATGCTCTCTCATATTTCACATGAGTGGTTTCTAATTATCTCGCAAATGTGAAGACCTGAATCGCCATCTCAACCGGAGCTATACCATTCCTTTAAGTTAATTCGTTGTTTCGAAACTAATATCTGTGTCCATCTGCTCCTGAGTCATGTGTTTCAAACATCGAGCACATTGGTCTTGGCCTGCCTATTTAGAATTGTTTTGACATCTTGACTCCTTTGGAAATGTTTCCCAGTTCCATGAGCGTACTTGGTCAATATCTCCTTGTTTAGAACAGAGTGGACCAATTGAAAAAAAAAAAATGTTGCTCATTAATAACTATCTTTCCTTTGTTTGTTTCATTCAAAGAACTACAAGCAGGAAAGAAAGTTTGTGTGTGTTTGTGTGTGAGTCCGTGTGAGTGTGCTTGTGTGCGTTGGGCATGTTGGGGTGTGAGTGTGCAATGTGCGGGTTGTTGAGGGATGAGAAATCGGGACTAGTCAATAAAGTAGCAGCAGGTCACGTGCATATGACTTACTATCATTGATGGACATTATTATGATTTTGTTTGAGATAAACATACCACGAGCGGAACACAGTCCTTCAAACTCGTATCATTTACTGATGCGAAGCAAGTCAGAATGTACAGTATCTGAACAAATACACAAAGGAGCGCGCCGCTCTTCTTTCCTGTTTTTTTTTTCTCTCTTGTTTGGCTTTCTCTTACTTCTTCTTCCCTCCTGTTGTTTCCTCCGATCAACAAGTCGTGTTTTTTAGTTTGAAACAGAAGACTAGCTTGAAGACACGGCCTGAAGGCTACGAAAGGGGAACCTCCTCGCCTCTGTTGATATTTCAAGAATACGAGACCTCCGGAATGAGTCTACACTTCGGGCAAGTTATCCCTCCGAAGATGTACTTTCTGCCCCCTCCGGTGTCACGTGACTTTGGAGGAAAGTTCAGGGTGAGGGCGCACTTGACTAAAGGAAATTGCGGTTGTCTATTACAGCGGACGGTGATTAAGAGGCTCAGATGCTTATGTAATGATGGAGTTGATTAGGCAACGAGACGGATTGCGTTTGTACACGCCCCTTCTAATTTTAACTCAATGTACGGAGTCGCCGACCGCGTGCAGTCGATGGAGACACGCATGCGCGAAACCAATCAATGTGAAATTCCTTCACAAGTAAACCACATTATCGAGACATACCGTCTGACATTCGCAGGATAAAAGCTAGCAGGAATCTACAACCAAATTAGGCGTGGGTTGTACATTTCCCTTGCCGGCTAGTTAATTAGTGTTACGCTGCTGTTATGAAATGATTTGCGGTATGACCATTATGACTGCGCTTGCATAGCTACTTCTGGCTTCTTCACAAGCTTTGGCTGTGTGGTTGAACACTTCATGGCAAAAATTACACGTTTTGCCATTTATTCAAACGAGGGCGCTATAATTTTTCCGAACGACAAATTTATGAATTGACAGTTGGGGTGCGCGTT
Organism: Diadema setosum; assembly: GCF_964275005.1. Lineage (NCBI taxonomy): Eukaryota > Metazoa > Echinodermata > Echinoidea > Diadematoida > Diadematidae > Diadema > Diadema setosum. The sequence continues at coordinate 4,473,316 of NC_092697.1, forward strand.
TAATTTTATGGTTACATCATAATTGCAACAACGCGTTGACTTGTGTGCTGAAATGATATGTCGTTGTGTGCTATCACCTTCGATGCTACTGTGTCTCCCTGACATGGTCAACAAAATAATAACAATAATCATGGATGATTGAACTTCTCGAATCTATATAGCTGCTGTGATAGCCGGAGGACGATCTGCGACGCGACGCTATTAGACGACGCACCCTCCCAAGTTGG
>NC_092697.1:4783542-4881042 GCF_964275005.1 Diadema setosum
CCGATTTTCATCAAATAAACTTTGAATGCCTCGTAGAATTGTAAGCTCTTCAATATTTCATGGGTGATTTCTAATCATCACTCAAAAAATTGAATTCTCAATCCCCAATCTCAAACGAGAATATACCATCTCTCTTCGAACTTTTGTATGTGCATCTGAGTGCTGTAGCATCATACACCTACTCATTCTCATTGCTGACACGACATTTGCTCCTGCGACAATTGTTCCGGTCTTGTTTCCTCAAAGGATTTAGAGCTAGGGTTAGGGTTGTGATAGGGTTTTATGTTAAGCTTGATATGGGGATTAGGATTATGGTTACGTTTTTGAATAGGTTTTATGTTTAACTTTAGTGCGCAGATCTTTCATGGGGGCAACTGTCGCAGGAACCCTTACATTATATTATGAATCCTTACGTCACTTACACCCATCTATGATTTTCTTCCTTCTATCGTTTAACCTTTTTGCAAAAAAAAAAAATCCCAAACAAACAAAACAACTAACAAACACACAGACTCGACGCCACTCACTCCTGTTCGTTTGACGGACGGTGACAATAGTCACAACGGACGCGTCGAGTTTCTCGTCAACAACACGTGGCGGGCCGTCTGCGCAGAGACGTGGAGCGTCAGCGAGTCGGCCGTGGTGTGCCGAACGCTTGGATTAGGGCGGCCAATCGTGCTTATTCAGGACGGGACATATGGCGACGCCTCGAGTCACAGCGGGGCTCCGTTCTTCCTTCGGCTGGAATGCGCAGGAGCTGAAGAGAACGTGACTGATTGTCGTATGTACAGATACGAGGACACTGAATGTCCAACTGGATATGGATCAGTGGCAATATCATGTGAAAACGGTATGACTAGTCCGCATGAAAATGTTACATTAATTAATTTCCCGAACAGTACTCGCTCAGACGAGTGTCAAGAAAACTTCAACTACAGTATCATTGCTACCAGAATAATAAATTGGCCTGTATCTAGATGAGGACTGTATTTTACAGGAAATATATTCACTGGCTTAAAGCATGTCAGGCAGTGTCAGGCAATGCTTCTGGTCACGATAAAATATATTGAAAATGTGTAATTGCATAGAAAATGTGTGATTCCAATCTACACTTACTTAAAGTATTCCATTCAATAAGTCAGCAAAGATAATAATGATATATTCATCGATAATTAAAAATGTGGATGTGTTTATGATGCATATCCACAATTTTCATTGTCCGTGTACCTTATGACGTGAGCCCCTTGACGTAAACCTTATGACGTAAGCCCCTTTGATATTGATCACTAAACATAATTTGAATTGCAACCACAAACATGTACATGTGATTTCAAGGAGTGGAAAGGATTTCAATAGAAGAGCTACTATCCATTGCATAGAATATGTACCCCATCTGACTTTCTCGCATGTCATATGCCATCCTTTCAAGATAAAAGTCTATAGATGCTATAGGAGTAGAAATGATGCTGAGATAAAACTAGCCTTTTGCAGAGGCAGCTCGCTATAACAGCGCCGTAATTTGAGGCACGCACACAGAGAGCTTCAGTGGACTCACACACACAGCGCGCGAGCGGCGAGCTGCGAGCGTAGCTCCCTCCGACCCATCTTTGTGCGAGTTCATCGCTCGCTGTGTGCGAGTCCATTGTGAGCTGCCTTTGCATAAGGCTAAGAGAAAGCATGCATACACTTCAAAAGAGAAAATTCACAATAATTCACTTTCTAGGACAACAAAAACACTTGACATAATTTATCTCGAAGAGATAAAGAGATTATGTACCTTTCATAAGTAGATACACCGGTAATTTTAAGAAATACCTTCAGATATAAGTTGTTTGAGGTGAGGTCCTTTGTCCTTCGTACACGCTCACCGAGACATGGTGGGTAGTATTGAGTACAGTTACGTAGTAGGTAAGTAAGTGAGTAAGTAAGTAAGTAAGTAAGGAAGTAAGTAAAATAAGGAAGTGAGAGATTGAATACACACTAATTTGAGAGGATATCTTTGAAGAGTCAATCTCTATGTGGTAGTTATCATGGTTATGGGCACATTCCCTTCCCCGATAGGTTCTTCGTTGAGTGTGCGTCTCGTCGGCGGCAGTGGTCCACACGAAGGCCGGGTGGAAGTCCTCTTCGCTGGCACATGGGGTTCGGTTTGCGGAAACCAACACTGGACGAACGCTGCAGCAAGTGTCGTCTGCCGCTCGGCCGGCTACTACGACGGGGTTGCCGCCACGTATACGGACGATACCTTCGGCGCGCCAGTGGGAACGGCGCAGTTTGATAAAATCGACTGCCCCGGAGTGGAAGATAACAGCACCCTTGAGGCATGTCAACTCTTAAAATTTCGGACTACCTACTGCACCAACACGGGCGGATACGCCGGAGTGACGTGTGTTTTTAGTGAGTTTAGTCGAAGATTCATTGTTCAGATTTCTCTGAAGGAAGGGGGGGGGGGGGAGGGGATAATCAGAAAATCAGGGAATAGAGAAGAAATGAAGAGGAGCAGAGATGAGGGTGTGGTAAAACCCATGTAGAGATAGCAGAGATAAGACGAGAAGAAACAGGGAGCGGAGAGTGAAAAAAAAGCAAGATGAGAAAGATCAAAGGCGAGGATTTGTAACTTTCTCGCGAAATATTATGAACGAGTGAAAAAAAAAAGGGTTGAGGGCTGCATGTGGACAGCAAGTCGGCTGAGGTCGGACATTATTGTAATTAGTTCTTATGCAATTCATTATAATCAAAGTCTATGGGATACAAACCTTGAGGTAAAGGCATGCTTAATGTTTCTAATATCGAGTAACGATAAACTATTGTACGTTCTGATATACCGTGAATACTTTTTCAAGTATTATTTCATTAATGAAACAGCGGTTTGTTCTTCGTTGTAACTGTAATTCTTCGTGTATGCATAAACACCTATATGCAAAGCTCTCTAACGTCCCATTTACTCTGTGCAAATCCCGTTCATAGCACCTCCCACGACGGAGGGCGTAACAACCGCAACACCTACTGCGACTTCACGAAACACAGGCGAAACGGCAACCATCTCAACCACAGGGCGTACTTCACCAACAAAATCAGCCACGCTCGCTGGCACATCAGACGTGACTCCCCCCACATCTCCCCTTGCGACTGAGACTTCAGCTGATGCTGGTACAACTGATAATGTTTTCACATCAACCATCTCCGACGATGGCAGGATCGCAACTTCAACAGAAGCAACAAGTGCTCCAACTACTTTGAGGGCATCATCGCCAGTTGCGAGTGTTTCGCTTTCGGCAGTAATAGGGCAGACTACCGATGACATATCTTCACCAGCAGTCGTTTCAACACCGTCTGGTGTCACCTTACCACTGACAGCTGTAGTGCATGTTTCAGACAACAACAGCGATGCCACTGATACCACTGATACCAGTGATGCCACTGATACCACTGATTGCACTGATGCCACTGATGCCACTGATACCACTAATACCACTGATACCACTGACACCAATGATGCCACTGCTACCACTGGCACCACTGATACCACTGCGACCACTGCGACCACTGCTACCACTGGCACCACTGATACCACTGATACCACTGATACCAGTGATGCCACTGATACCACTGATTACACTGATGCCACTGATACCACTGATTACACTGATGCCACTGATACCACTAATACCGCTGATACCACTGACACCAGTGATACCACTGGTGCCACTGATACCACTGACACCAATGGTGCCAGTGCTACCACTGGCACCACTGATACCACTGATACCACTGCGACCACTGCTACCACTGGCACCACTGATACCACTGATACCACTGATACCAGTGATGCCACTCATACCACTGATTACACTGATGCCACTGATACCACTAATACCACTGATACCACAGACACCAATGATACCACTAATACCACTGATACCACTGACACCAGTGATACCACTGGTGCCACTGATACCACTGACACCAGTGATACCACTGGTGCCACTGATACCACTGATACCACCGGTGCCACTGATACCACTGAAACCACTGCTACTACTGATACCACTGCTACTACTGATACCACTGGTGCAGATGTACCTCTACCTTCCACACAATCTACCATGCACATGCCAGAGTCTACATATTGGCAAAGCGCGACAGGGGCGTCAGACAGCGTGGCCACAATAACGTTTAGCGGCGCCGAAACTGCGTCAAACGACGGCGTATCGACAGAGAGATTTCTAACGTCGATTGCCACCTCACATGCCGTGAGTGCAGTTGCAATCGCTTCGACGCCATCCGTCGTCAAAGTCTCATCGCGTTCTACTACCAGTACAGCTAGTGGAATGGCATCTCTCACCACACTTGACGTGACAGATGATGTTCTTGAGAGTGCAACACCAGCATCCATCCAAACAGGACAAACCTCACCACTCGTCTCGGTCACGTCACAGGAGATGTTTGATGAAACATCGTCGAATCCAAATGACATGGCTTACCGAACCACAGGGAGAGGCTACAGCACACAGCTTTCTCTCATTAGGACGGATACTAGCAAAACCCTCCAAGAAGTTGAAACCCTACCAACGGCAAGTACTATCGAATCAGGTGAGTGTTCTATAGAAGTTAAAGAAATTATTATAACAGACAGAAAAGACATGTTTGAATATATTTTTAGAAAGAATAGGAAAACTATTATTGTTATATATATATATATATACATATATATGCATTTTTCATTTTTTTTTTTTTTTTGGGGGGGGGGGGGGGAGGGATGTCATATGTTATGAAAATCAACCAGACTTGTGATGCACAGCAATATTGTCCGGTCTCTCTGCGTTACTCCACAGAGATGAGAGAGTTCCCATCTACCTGGTTAACATCTATCAAGACATCCTATTTGATATTGACTTTCTTTTTTGTTAGATTATTAATTCTTCTTCCTCGTCTCTTTAAAGGTAAAAGTGAATGTCATTAAAAAAATGACACGTATCAGGGGAAAAGCAGTCATTTTTACCTCACTGCGAAATATACATATCAACGTCCAGAATGTATTTATTGCACGCTCTGCTGCATTCATATTTGCTAGGTGTGAGGATCGCATCTAATAACTGCAGTAACCATGGTAACGCATCTTGTATCGTGGCTACGACTTCACCGCCTCCTTCATCTTTGGAGAAGAGTTTGGAAGTAACTACCTTTCAGGAGGTGCGTATTTGTCACAAATTGTCTACTTATGATTATAAATACAAGAAAAAGTAATTAAACAATGCACTCAAAGTGTATAAGAGTCATAACAGTTGACAAGAATGTTGTATCCAACGTTTTCATACTGTAGTGCTTTGCAATTTTACCAGGATTCTGATGATGCCAATATCTCCATCTCAGTCCTGCGCATGCGCCATAAATCAACAATCTACATCGGATGCTGCTTGACGATGGCCAGTCTCATTCTCGTGATCTTTCTGCACGCAGGCACCAGGTAAGAATGCAAATAGGATATCTACGTTCCGAGAACCATCTTTTACAATTAGCAAAAAGCTAGGAATTAGCTAGTTATCAATAATTATCAGATTTTTGCTTGATTGCACTTCAATTTCTTTCGCTTCTGAGAGTGATTATGACGGAAACCTCGCAAATTTAAGTGTCCAAGGATGAAATTTGAACTGATTAGTTGTTTATATTTCTCTTGGTCAAGCGAGCGAGTTACACAACCCATTCATCAAAATGGTTGAATTGCATAGAGGTCTGACGTTGATGAAAAGCAGTAGCTTTGTCCAGGGAGGTGAGACCTCCCTGCTTTGTCCAGATAGCTGACGCAGAACATCCTTCTTTTTGTTTTTGATACACATATCAGACAGCTCCGTCAAAGGTTCTCAAGTCAAATCTTGATCGGTCAGTGCGCAGCTCTTTTGGCGGTGTATTCAATGTACCTGGCCGTCAACACCATTCACCTGTACGTCGTGAGTGACCGCAACTTGGCGGCGCACCTGTGTTTTGTATTCTCGGCCTTGCTCCAGTACGCGGTGCTTTCGTCACAGTGCTGGCTCTGCGCAGAAGGCGTCAGTTTGATCTTCACTGCCGCGGCGCACAGGCACGAAGTCAGTCACTCACGATTATTGAGGGTGACAATTATTACAACTCTCGGTGAGTTAATCATTCTATTTTCAGCAAATATTGTGACAACTGGAAGAGATACTCTCACCTCTCCCTCCCCCTCTCTCTATCGATATCAATATATCCATCTGTCTATATCTATCTGTCTGCCTATCTATCGCTCCATCATTCTGTCTGCTTTTATCTATCAAACTACTAGCCTACTCATAATTATTAACTTATCTTTACGATCATTTTAAAGTCTTGTTTAAAATTTGATTTAAAAAGCTCAAGTGCAGAATACAGAAATTGTCTCGTATTTGTTTGCTGCTCACTGATTATCTATCAGATAAGATAATATTGTTAAAACAACCTTGAAATTCATATCTGACAGTCATATTTTCCTCCGGGATGTCCCCCGTTTTATGCTAATTACAAAGAGATGATGGAATGTTAATCGATTAACATGCATATTGTAACATGGGGTCACTTTCAAACATTTTATACTCTTCATCCTTTCTCTTCATGATTTCATATCATATGAGACTTCATGGACATAATCAAAATCACTAACCGCATTTTTTTTTTTTGATATTAGCTGCGAAACTTTCACCAGAGACTACAATAGATAAGGTAGCTTCAACCCAATGTAAATCACATTATTGCAGAGCTCTGGAACTAAAATTGGCCAAGGAAAGTGTAAAAGTTGTGAGTCACGAGCGTGTCTTCCATTGCCACAGTTGAAATGCAATTCCACATCAACGTGAAGCTGGCTTCGATAAACAAGAGCAAAGTCAGAATGGCTTCGCGGCTTCACAACCAGACCTATCGCCTCGAATAGTTATTTCGAATGTTTGGTTGCGACCAGTACCCTCTCTAAATAAAAATATTATGCAAACCTTTCAGATTCATGACTTTCTAATTTTGATGACACCTCTACATATTTTTCCGTGTGCGTTTGATTCTCTTATCTCCTTTGGAGAGTTACTCAAACATTTTTATTGAACTTTTAAAAGACGCGGAGGACATGCCACATAATTATTGACTGTTGCTTCTGTGTTGGTCAATAAACTTGAAGGGATGACATAGTATTGGTTGAGGTGAGGATTCAGCTTTTAACTCTTGAGAGATACTTATAAACCACTTCGTGAAACATGGAAAGAGCATGCTATTCTAGGAGAAATTTAAACTTTATTTGATCAAAGTCGGGTTTGAAATGGCTGAGATATCCAAAATCAATGAGAAATTTACACAGCTATCCTAATAAAAGATAGATCCCATCTTTTAACAGAATTGCTTCGTTTTGGATATCTCAGCTATTTCAAAACCAATTTTATCGAATAAAGTCTAAAGTCCTATTAGAATCACTATGCTCTTTTCTATTTCATAAGAGGTTTCTCATTACAAGATATCAAAAGCAAAAATCATCGTAAAAAAACAAAAACAAAAACAACAACGTTGGAAACCTAAAGCCCCATCTCAACGAAACTGTACCATCCTCTTAATTACACTTTTTCATGCGTCCCAATCGTCAATCGTTTTGCCTGTTTGTTTCAATCTCTCTTCCAGGCCTTCCAGTGGTCATCGTCTTGGCAACGATACTTGCCACAAAACAGCATTTTGCCTCAACAGAAATGTAAGGAAAGTCATTGTTTTCCAACTGGTTGATGACTTCGTTATCTGGGAGGTTGTTAAGTTGCGACATGCCTAGACAAACAAAACAAAACGAAACTACACTACGTTTTTGCATATTCGTTGCCTCATGAATAGATGTCCAATCGTTACATATAGTAAATTCATGTAGCTCATACGTTTTATCATTCTTTAATATCGACCACGTACCATTAGTAGGGACAACAAGTGTTATATCTTGTGTTGAAATGACCGGGAATACTCTTTCCTGCTCGATGCAATGAATGCAACCCCTTCTTTTTTCCTTTATCTTTTCTCTCTGTTTTTCCTTGCACCAGGTGTTTTCTTGGCGGGTGGACTTTGGTTGGAGGAATTTTGCTTCCTTTCTCTATTAGCATTTTGGTGAATTTAATGTGCATACTTCGAACGTACGCGGTCCCTAACTGGGTAGGAAATGCCCCTGAAAGTCATCATCGGAAATCTGTCAATAGCATGAGAGCGGAGAGTTCGGAGCGAAAGAGGCGCGTCCAGAATATCGTCTGCACTGCTCTCATCCTTGGCTTGACGTGGATGTTTGGATACCTGATCGTCGATCAGCCTTCCAACCGAGCCTTCCAATCGACTTTCATCGGCATCCACGTGTTGCATTGCGGACTATTTCTATTCCTTCACTGCTACAATGTACCCTTGGCAAAACAAAAGATCTTGCGTCTTCTCCGACTGGAAAGCGCGAAGGGGCACAACTCGCTGAAGTTCTCCATTAAACCGGTTCTCATGCTTCCGATCGATCTCGAGGAGCGAGCGACGTACAATCGACATTGTCAGTCATCGGGAATTACAAGAGACAATACTTCATTTGCAACAATTCCCATGAACACTAGACCTTGTATCGATCCTCATCGAATTATGTCGGTGATTTCTATTCCGGAAGAGTCATTTACGACAGAGGGGGCGAACGAAGTGGTAGAGCACAGAAGTAAACCTGAGCATCCCATATTCAAGCCACAGCGATCCAAAGTTCGTCCTACATTTAAACTGATGGGCCGACATAAGCCTAAAGTGTAGCCATGACAGCAACGATGCACTAGGTGTACATAACATGCACTGAGAAATAAATTAAAGCCCGTTTTCCTCGTGTGGATAGTCACAAACAAGGAACGATTTCGTTTCTTGATTTGCCAAGCCTTCTAAAAGTTATTTATGCCGGGTAGGCGTGTGATTTCGACCCTGGGGAGTGAAGCCTGATGATCATGAAGCCATAATCATTTAACTATACGTTTCACCATTGTTTGTATTGCTCTTTTTTTATGCTGTATTATAATTTCATTATCCAAAAATTGCCACTTTTGTATGTTCATACCTTTGATACGAAGGGTAGCGTATACTTGGGTTGCTAAACATCTTGCCACAAACAAAGGACTTAAGGATACTCTCATCTGTTGAAAATCAGGAATCAATGATCTAAAAACTCTTCAAGTGAAATTCAGGTCATGTAAGCCTGTTATAGTTCGCACAAACAACTAAAGTTTCACTACACGATTTTGAGGAAATATTTGAAAGATTATGAGTTTTAAGAGTTTGCGACTATACCATGACATTCCAATAATGATATACAATAATTGACAATGATCCCCACGATTCCGTTATTAATTCTGGACGGACATGAGAAAGTTCAGAATTGGGACAAATGTCGTATATACATGATCACGTTAATGTCCCAGTGTAATATGGCTTTGATCGTCCAGTTGTTGATTTCGATCCATATGTGACCCTGCATCACAAACCCAATATAAAATCGTCAAACATACATTTTTAGCGTAAGGCCCCGTCACACTACAGCGAATGCCCAACGAATGCCAAGCGAAAGCCCAACGAATTCAAAAATGTGAAGACAGTTTGCATGTCTGACGTTCTTTGAATTCATTAGCTATTCATTAGGATTCGCAGAGATACGCTGGAGATTTTGGACATGTTTAGAAAATAAAATCGGCTCCAGCGTATCTCTGCGAATCCCGACGAATAGCTAATGAATACAAAGAACGCCAAGCATGTTACTCAATGGATGTTAACTTATCTTCAAATTTTCAAATTTATTGGACATACGTTGGGCATTCGTTGGGCATTCGCTGTAGTGTGACGGGGCCTGTGGGGCAGATTCTAAATGAGCAGACTCCATTCAAATGGACTTTTCTAAATATTAGAAAGAAAAGGAGGGTGTACCGAGAAAAGAGGCGCTCAGATATTAGGGTCTATTCACACTCTTTATCATAATGTATACAAGTTATGCTCTGTGCAATGAATGGGACAAAATGGAAAGGATGTAAAACCCTTTAGCAACAACAATGAAGTAATTACTAGATTATGCTGTATGCTGTATTGACACATTCTGTCCATGACTAATGCCAACTTTCAAAGCCGTAGCACCATCCCTTCAAAAGTTATTGGAGTTGAAAGTGAAGAGTGAGTAAAGGTTTTTTTTTAAGAAATGAAACGGGACCTCTCAGACTTACCTAATTACACGATCATTTAAAAAAAGTGTTCTAGAAAACTGTTAAAAACACAATTTAAATTTGCTTTATGATCCCAAAATAATAAATGATGTAAGAGAAAAATTGCTCTTTCAGAAAATAGAAAAAACAAACAAACAAACAATCAAGACTCGCGTAAAATCCGGGTGTGCGACTTTTTGTTGTTTTTGTGATGCACGGTCACAATGAGTAAAATCAAGGAGTACTCAGTACTTTATACCTTGAATATGACCTTCCTTGTGTTTTATGAATGACGTGAATAAAGCATCATGTAACTTCGTTTAGCAAGTCTTAGCAAATTTAGGTGAAATGTGATCGTGGGAATCTGCCAAAAAAAAAAAAAAACCACAAGCAACAACAACTTATGTAATTTTGAGACTTTCCTGTGATCAGCAGGCAAAATCGGTATCGATGTTGCTGACTTTTTAATTCAAAATCAATAACGTATAATGATGATTACCGTAAGCGGTAGTCATGACAACGAAATGAATCTTTGCACACGCAGTTTAGTTATAACCTTGTTTATTCATTTCAAAAAATCGATTTCTCTAGGCATATATGTACATCATCTATTATATTTTCCTGCCGCAGGAGTAGGCATAGTAATGATTCATATACTTTTGGTTTTATTCAAGATCTATATCATATTGTAACCTGCTTCTCCGGTAATGCAGCTTCTGTTTAATGACATGGTGCTCGTTACATGCTTGACTCTGAGTTAAAACTAATCTTAGTTTCTTTCGTAATTCCGCTTCTTATGGATAACACTATATCAATCATATCATGATTTGTTGTGTTACGTGTGGTGGGAATGCGCGCTATATACAAGCACTGCTTTTTAGAATTAATGCCAATTTCCAGAATTTCTGTATACTCAAAATATTATGTAAACTTTTTTTTTAAGCATGCATTGTACTGTAATTAATGTATTCAATTTCTGTAAAAATTGTATGTTTGTGTTGGGAATAAAAAGAGGAACTGAATTAAATTGATAAAAAAACCCCTCTGGAATTAATATCGCAACGTGTTTGTACACCGCTGCGATTGGTTCTTAGGCATTCTAAACAATGTGGTATTGCTTCGAATAAGTGATTCCTAGTACTAAACATTCAAATTGTTATTTTTTTCTTTCAATCTGGAGATTTTCAGTTAAGAGGTAAACTTCAGGCCACCAATACCTGTGGTAGTGGTATAATCTCATAATTTTACATCACAGAAAATATCATCAGTATTTCTAAATAAAGAATACGAGTACGTAATGTCAGTTTTGCTGTATATCTATGAGCTACCTTTCTCCGTTGTTTCATTACAATGTCACATCAATCCAGCTTGACAAGATTTGGCATATCTTGATGGAAAGCTTAGACTAATATGTACGTATGATGACAGAATCTTCGAATATAAAATTACTCTTGTGATGTCACTATTGCTTCATTTCTGCATTAAAATTCTCCAAATTTGAGATCTTCACACACTCACACACACACACACGCACAGAAGAATATCAATACTTTGGCTTGTTGTATTATTTCGTTTTTATACTGGATCAATATTAATTGATCTTTAGAAGACAGAGATAACTTAGAAAACTATCAAAAACCAATTAGAGCATACGGTTCCAATGCAGACATGTTGAAAACAAATACTATAATACAATGTATACCTGTATCATCATAAGTTTCTCGCGATGTTCTTGACTGTATAGTAAGAGACGGTAAATGCCTGATTATAGTCATCTTGATTATCGAACACATCTCTTGATAAGTTCAGCTTGATGTTTCATCTCAAGCCCAGGCAACGTACACGTCATGTAATTTTTCCATAACAAGATAACAATCACAATCGTTCCTAATATCCTCCAGATGGTTATATTTTGTGATGGTATCTAGTCACAGTACAGAGGTGTATACCACTTGAGCTGGTAGCGAGGGAACGGGAAGGATGTTGTGTGTAAACGGAGCGTGCCTTGCGTCTTCGATGACTCCTTGTTGACGATCTCAGAACTGAGGTCTTTTAGAAGGTCCAGGAATCCACCTCGACGGGCCATTAGGATGTCGGTGACGGTCCCTCTGCGCCCGATGACGTCGACGTACGATTCGGCCATGTTGGCCCTGGTGCGAATCTCCTCCAACGATTTGATGAGCTCGTTCGTCGCCCTGGTCGACTCGCTCTCAATCTTCGACACCTTGGCCAACATGGACACCCGCTTGTCCTCGAGTTGCTGGAGGAGCTCGGCGCGCGCGACGTCGACGTCCTCGCTGATCTGCTTTCGAAGCTCTTCGGCCTTGTCGGCGATGGACTTCTTGTGCTCGAGGTGTGACACGAGGATCTTGTCGAACCTCGCCGGGGTGAACTTGCTGACGAGAGTCTGCGCCTCGTTGAGGAAAGGTCGAAGGCCTTCCTTGATGTCCACACAGGGATGCATGTGATGAGTCTCCGACGAAACGCATTCCGTGCAGATAGCCGTCTGGCAAATTGTACAGAGCTTTGTCGTGATCGTGCTCGGGTGCGCATTGCAGTTTGGGTAGGCACGGTCGATGTCGACATCAATTACGTTTTTGCCATTCTTGATGTCAGTCGTCGAAACGATGGAATGGTTGCGGGTTACGGAAAGAGTCTTGTGTGCGGTGACGCAAGTTGCGCAGATAAACTGTTTGCAATCAACGCAGTACGATGATACTTTGCATTTGTTTTCCTGACACGACTCGCATCGGAGAGTTTGACACAACTCGGCTTTCTCACGAAGTTTGTCTGTAAAGTCGACGCTACCTTGCTTCATCTCTGCAAAGATATTTGGGAAAAGATACTGTCGGGAATCCTGCAATTCGGCCTTTCCCTTACCTTTGCAGATTGGGCATGAGGGTAACTTAAGTCCGTTTATTTCCTCCTGATCGGGGTCCAGGGCGAATAGGTTGGCAGCGACACGAAAGACCCCCTGCGCAACGCTGATAGCACTGTTCCCGATGCCGCTAAATGTCTCAGATTTGGGTCTACCGGGCTCCCTCTTTTGTTGCTTCAAGCACTTCTCGCAGAAAGTGTGAAAACACTTCAAAAACTGACCATTTTGTAGCTTTCCGTCGCATATGCCGCATGTTAGGTTATCTCCCAACCCACTTTCACTGCTCTTTGAAAGCGCCATTTTGAACGGAGTGAATCTCCACAGTGCGTCGGGTATATGACAACAAATTTGATGATGTGTCTAACAGAGCGAACACAATGTGTCATTCCCTAACATCGATCTAGGGCTCTTAGGAGGCAGCCGCAGGGATGACGTCATCACGAACGGAACCCCTGTCCCCGGAACTTGACTTCCACGCTTTGTTTGTGACAGTAATTTTGCAACTCGCCACATCCTCTCTGCAGCATCGAACCATTCTACAAGCTGTGTCATGTTAACCCTTTCCTTTAGACACTTGCAAAGTTAACATTTACTTTCAGTAGGCTAAGGGTTAATCACGTCCCTGATTTAGCGTGATGATAACCAGAAATTTGCGTAGACAAGCAGGTATTGTTTAACCAAGGAAGTGTTAGAGAAGGAGAAGAAACAAGACCCTCTCCCTTGTATCCATGCTCTCTGTCGCTTGCAAGTTACGTGCTCTATCACACGTGTCAACAAATTGCTTTAAGGCAGCTTTCTCTTATGAGTGCGCGCATCATTATGAGTATGCATCATTCCTCAATCACACTCAACTGGACGAGCAGTAAAGAACGTGACATGCTTTAATAGCTGTAGGCCTAAGTAAACATTCACAAACACACATTAATAGCTAATTACTTAATCCGAAAGATTACACATTCATGCACTAAACCTGGCCAACAAAAGTTGTAAAATTATGCACATTTATAACAACTGTTTCATGTGCGCTATATAGTGAAATGTAACTTTTTATGCGACATCCCCTTTTCAGTCCTGGGGTTATTGATAATAAGAAGACTTGAAGAAAAATGAAAAAGATTTGCTCTAAACATGTCACCAAAAAGTTCCGTACGGATATAGACTTCAACATTTCCTGTGAAATACAGCTTAAAATTGTTATAATCAAGACCACTTCTTTTGGTCTCCATATCAAAATGCTAAGGAAGAACAGCATTGAACGTGGAACATCAAAGCCAGTGGAATTCTAAGCATTCAATTGCCATGTTTTTACATAATTATGAATTTGCACAAATTGGATAGAAATTCCACTCCGGCTCTATAAAAACCTCCCTGGTTTAGCGAAGCAATTTGTCCTTGTATATTCTGTAAAGAATAGCATGGCGTACATTTATATGAGCGTGAATTAAATGTAAACTAGATGAATAGATAGATGATCTTAACACCAGTGTCGTGCGTCGTGCCCTTGGCCTGACAATATTACTTAACCAGTAATTGTGACCCTGCACCTCAAAACAAACAAATGTTGTGTTGTTGTGTTGTTGTATGCATTTGGCATGTGTATTAAGAGACTTGTCTATATATTGCGTCTCGATAAATTTGAACTATACACAGTGATGTATGGTTTTATATACAATGTATAGAACATGTTCTGTTACGGCACGTTTGACGTTATTCTGGGCTTATATAGACCATTTTCTCAGAGAATATGTATATAACTGACAATGTGGAACAACTGAGCTTTATACATTGAAGCGGAACTGAAGAAAATTGTAACATATTGATGTGTTATTTTCTTGGCCCGGAACGTTTATGCCATGTATCAAATATGAGTTTGTATGATATACTGTAAATTTGGAAGGTTCAAGAGTTTCAGCTCTTGGCAGATTTCATATAAACAGTTCAATTTTGTAGTGTTTCAACGTTTGTATATTTGACTGGAAAAGCGGGGAACGCACGCTTTCCTGAAATATATTTTTGTAATATCTGCTGTTAATCCGCTATTATATGGAATTGCTGTAAAGTGTGATGATTTGACATGAAGAGCGGGGAATTTTTTGTTATGTATTATTATGTACGATGTTATGAAAATTATGATGTAATTGGGATTATATAACCCATGGTTGTGTTATATAATCGCGGGGAAGTTTGTGGTAAATGGAAATATGCGGTCTGTTATTGTTGCGTCAGTGCGTTGATGCGCGTTGTGACCATGCCAATGACGCAGCTTGCGTGTGATTGGCATCGTTGGCATGGGCACAACGCAACTTTTATTTTCATGAGATAAGATGACGCAGATTTAATTGATTCTTGACTTTGACTCTGACTCGTGAGACAAATGGACGTGGACATAGTCTCTGCGAACTCTTTGATGTCGAATAATCAAAAGTTCGACTATATTTGTTATTCTGTATAGAGTCTAGACGCATTACGACATGTAGCTGAAGATAATGCGGATGATACGGAGTTTATACATGTATCGGCAGACTGAGACTATTTGATTTGTTCAGTAAAATCTATGCAACGTCAACTGGAGACTGTCAGTGTCATCATTAACCCGGCTTACAACACAAAAAGTCGCCAGACATGAATTTTTAGTTAAGACCATATCCTGAAAGAGCAGACTTTAAGCTTTAAAATGATGTATAACTCAAATCAATTGGACTCTCCTAACCTATCTAAATATTGGAAAGAAAGCACAAACTCAGGAAAAGTGTGAACTGAGGAAAGAGGCTCTGAAGTACAGTGTCTATTCAAGCGCTTAATCTTTAGCAAACCGTGCTAGCTGTGCGATGAATGGGACAAAAACAGGAAGTAAACCACCAGAGTAACAACAATGAAGGGATTATCAGATTAAACTGAAATTAAGAATGCCTCATTAACACATTCTGTCCATAATTAATGCCAACTTTCAAAGCAGTAGCACTATCCTTTCAAAAGTTATTAGAGTTGAAAGTGAAGAGTGTGGACAAGGTTTTTCAGAAATGAAAAAGGGATTCTAAAGACACACCTAATCAAACTATTCTACCAAAAATGTTCGAGATAAACTGCTAAGAAACACACTTTCCTGCCCGTTTTATGATATCAAATTTTGGCATAATGTAAAAGAAGACCCGCTCTTTCAGAAAATATGAAAAAGTCAGGTTCGGCAAGGTTGACCCATTTCACTTATTTTCAGTCCTCACGCAAAATCAGTGTGTGCGACTTTATGTTCGTTTTGAGGTGCACGGTCACAATTATAATTATCTATCACAGCATTTTCGGATTGTAAAACCAAACATATAAATGAATGTTGGCTATAATTTGACTGTATTCCAATATTTCACCTCTTTCGAAGCAGAGACTAACAAAAAAACAAAACAAAAAAAAACAAAAAACAAAACAAAGCTCCACAATAATATTGTGCAAAATGATTTCTGAATAACATTCAGATGTTGCCAGATTAGTATAATTTCATGCACAAAATTCATGAAAAACGAACATCATTACATCATAAACGCTAAAATCTTAGATACAATTCAGAATTATTAATCTTCAGCAGAGTAAACGAAGTGCTAGCCATGAGGGCAAGTGCCGTATTATTCGAAGAAAAAGTCGGCGGAGCAATGATGTTGGCGAAGCAATTTTCAGTGGAGCAAATGGTGCATTTTCAGAGCAAATTTGGGCAGAGCAACTTATTGTCGGCGGAGCAAATGTCGGCGGAACAGTATTGCCGGTAGAGCAAATGTATTTTCGGAGCAAATATGGACGGAGCAAATTTGGGCGGAGCAATGTCTGCGGAAGAGATGTCGACAGAGCATATATCGGCGGAGCAAATGCCCGGGAGCATTTGTCGCGGAGCATTTGTCGCAATTTTCGGAGCTTCGAGGCCCTATTGGCGGGGCCCTTCGAGGCCCTATTGGCGGGGCCCTTCGAGGCCCTATTTGTCCTAGAGCATAACGTCATCATGTTGGTCATGGAACCGTTTGTAATAGATTTGAGTTTGGAGCTACATGGAGTTTGCTGTATAGTTTCTTATCAGCGGGTATTAGCTTGAAAGCTTTGCGACGTGGTTAGACTGAGGCTCACATCGCATGACGCAAACCAACTATTAGGCTCCGTATGATACAAAAGAAAAATCGTAGTCTGAACGTTGTAGCGCAGTAATAAGAAAATTGTTTGATCAACATTAGTCACTTGAGCTTGCATCAACATATCTCAATATTATCCGCAAGTCTACGTTCATGAATTCATATCATAGTCACAAATGTGCGTTTAATGAAATTGTTGAAATTGTAGAAACTATAGCTACAATGAGTATCGTATTTGTTTAGATAATGTTTGATTACGATGCTAAAAAAAAACCGGTAAATGATGCCATGCAGAGAATAAATCAAATCAAATCAAATCATAAGTTTTGTTTTGATTTCATTCTGAATAATGAGTTAAAGGTGGTGTGTTCTACTCGTTAAATGAACTAGGCCTATATATTTTACAGTACTGTGTAGTGTACTGAACATGATATTTTTACAGATCAACATTATCACAGGACAACGCACACCTCACTGCATGGTGCACCTTTAGCAACTATACTACACTGTATTCACTTATAATGAATCGAGATGTATAAGAGTTGTATTCTAGCTAAGATATAGTCATTTATGGGGTAAGTTTATCTTGGGCCATCTTCCTAGTTAAGCTCTGCTAATGAAGATGGTTCCCATGCAGTTCCAATTTCATCCACTATTAGATAATGGTGATGATGATGTCGTTGTTGTTGATGACAATGATACAAAGATGATTAAAGTGATAATATTAATAATAATAGTTTTGGTTATAATTGATAAAAATGATGATTATTCATTCGTTATACTAATTTGTTATTCATTTATTCATTGTCCGAATGGAGATGAATGAGAAGATATAGGCCTATCACTGACCACAACAAACAAGCAACTGAGAGGGGTTTTGTTTATTTTGTGAGAGGCAGTGTATTTTGTGGGTGTGTTGTGTGTGTCTGTGTGTGATGGGAGGAACTAAAATTGATAATCACTTTACATTCATGATAATATGATATATCGGCAAACGGAACAACAAAAATACACACAAAAAAATGTGGCAGGCGAAAATAATGTCTCTATCAACAAAAAAGATCAGAGAAGAGAACTGGACTAAAACAGAGATGGATAATACAAGAGCGGATAAACAGATGGAAACAATAGTCAAATACACGGACAACGGACTGGTTATCCGAGTCTACACAGCACCGAATCAACCTCTGTCAAAGTCTGATGAGCTTTGATATGATCTCTATGGTAACACTGGAAGGGGTAAAGGTGATAGATGGATGGCTTCTGCTTTTTGAATATTATTCTTTGCTTTTTATCTGTTTGCTCAAAGATCATCCGCTGCAAATTGGATGGACGTATTAGGAAGTTAAATAGTAAGCGCCATCGAGAAGGCGAAACCGTGTTTAATCTACAGTATTTCGCTTCCCTGCCTCCTCGGACACGATCAGTTGAGAAGACGAGGTCTCAGTTCTCCCTTTCCTGTTTTCTCTGACCCGAGCAGTCGAGAAGACGAGGTCTCGGTTCTCGTTTTCCTGCCTTCTCTGACACGAGCAGTCGAGAAGACGAGGTCTCGGTTCTCGTTTTCCTGCTTTCTAGGACTCCTGCATTCGAGAAGACGAGGTCTTGGTTCTCGTGTTCCTGCCTCCACGGACCCGAGCATTCGAGAAGACGAGGTCTCAGTTCTCGCTTCGGACCCGAGCAGTCGAGAAGACGAGGTCTCGGTTCACGTTTTCCTGCCTTCTCGGACCCGAGCAGTCGAGAAGACGAGGCCTCGGTTCTCGCTTCGGACCCGAGCAGTCGAGAAGACGAGGTCTCGGTTCTCGCTTTCCTGCTTTCTAGGACCCCTGCATTCGAGAAGACGAGGTCTTGGTTCTGGTTTTCCTGTCTTCTCGGACCCGAGCAGTCGAGAAGACGAGGTCTCAGTTCTCGCTTTTCAGCCTTCTCGGACCCGAGCAGTCGAGACGATGAAGTCTCAGTTTTCACTTCGGACTTGAGCAGTCGAAAAGACGAGGTCTCGGTTCTCGCTTCGGACCCGAGCAGTTGAGAAGACGAGGTCTCCATTTTCGCTTTCATGCCTTCTCGGATCTGAGCAGTCGAGAAGACGAAGGTTGCTTTCCTGCCTTCGCTGACCCGAGTAGTCGAGAAGACGAGGTCTTGGCTCTCGCTTTCCTGCTTTCTCGGACCAGAGCAGTCGAGAAGACGAGGTCTAAGTTCTCGCTTCGTACCCGAGCATTCGAAAAGACGAGGTCTCGGTTCTCGTTTTCCTGCCTTCTCGGACCCGAGCAGTCGAGAAGACGAGGCCTCGGTTCTCGCTTCGGACCCGACATGCCCGAGCAGTCGAGAAGACGAGGTCTCGGTTCTCGTTTTCCTGCCTTCTCGGACCCGAGCAGTCGAGAAGACGAGGTCTCGGTTCTCGTTTTCCTGCTTTCTAGGACCCGAGCAGTCGAGAAGACGAGGTCTTGGTTCTCGTTTTCCTGCCTTCTCGGACCCGAGCAGTCGAGAAGACGAGGCCTTGGTTCTCACTTCGGACCCGAGCAGTTGAGAAGATGAAGTCTCGGTTCTCGTTTTCCTGCCTTCTAGGACCCGAGCAGACGAGAAGACGAAGTCTCGGTTCTCGCTTCGGACCCGAGCAATTGAGAAGATGAAGTCTCGGTTCACGCCTTCTCACCTTCGAGAAAGGTAGCGAGAGCGAAGAACTGCCTCGCCTTCTCGGTGGCAACCCTCCGCCGAGTGTCAAAGTCTAAAATTGTTTCTCCCAAGTTAACAATAAGGGCTAATCGAGTTCCTTCAGAGTTTTAACTCACCATAGTCATCAATATTAAAATGGCAGATAACATTCATAAACTCGGGATGAAAATTGAAACAAATTAAAAGTTGTAGACGGGGATGATAAGGAAAGAGGAAGATGAGCAGATGATGATGACGATGATGAAGGAAACATGCTGTAAACAGGGAGCTTCCCACCTCCCTGCTGTAAACCATCATTCCATGGTAAACAAAGTGTTCCGAAGTTGGCTGGCGTTGCTACCGTGTAGAATTAACGAGACTGCGAGAAAGACTATACGGCCGGTAGCTCGACAGCATTTCCGGGTTGTGACATGCACGAAGTACGTGCACCTCATAAGCATGCTAATCGTGTGATGGCTGACGCGACGACCCTGGATAGTGAGAGCAAAGGGTAACATGCGAGCCCATTTCTTCAAATAAAGTTCGATATATTGCTATTTAGAAGTCCATTTGGCATAGAGAGGTAAGTCATTACGTCAAGTGTGGTGCTCGTTCTGTACATAACGCAGTAATACCGATTTCCTGTTATGTAACTCTCTGTAGACGGAGGATGTCGAGATTGCAATTTGTCACTGTGGGGTTTGGACGTACAGGTATGCCTATCTAGCGTGCAGTTGATTAGAATATTTTTGTCCCTGATTGACATGCACTCACTTCGTACTCAAATGAGCAATAAATGGATAAAATTGTCCCTGATTTACATGCACTCACTTCGTACTCAAATGAGCAATAAATGGATAAAATTGAGAACTTTACGTAGCCCACTGCTGTTCCTTATCCGTCTGGTAATCCACATTTAACATTAGGCCTATTCTGATTATGATGAGCAAGTTTGTACGCACGTTGACCGAAAGATCGGTCTGTATCTGTCCGTTACGTCGGGGAATGTTCCGCGGAGACTACGTCTGGCTTCACGGATCCCCTCCACGGAGGACAGCGTCAATGGCAAAATATATAAGAGTCCTCCGGACAGACGGATCTTTCTGTCTAGTTTGTACGTAACGTTTCCTGAGCTGAGTGCTGGGAGCAGAAAGGCCAAATAGAGCCCGCTGTATTCAGCCGACGTTTTCTGTTGGATTCTACCCTACGCCGCTCCGGCCCGCTGGGGCTTCGAATCAGGTGCTGTGCTGTCCGTACGGACGGCGCGGCGCCTGTACAGTATACCGACATGATTGTACATTTTGTATAGAGTTCTATACGTACAGATCGCTACAGGTACAGCTAGAATATAAAGGGTCTAGAGAGTAAGTTATCACAGCACGAACACATACATGCAAACGGGGAATTCGCCATGATCATAGTGTCTAAAGTTGTTCTACATTGTACTACAACACTAGAGCCGCAGGCTATAGGAAGATACCAAGGCAGGGGTCTGTATCATGAACTTGGTAATCAAAAAAAAAGTCTTTATCACATAAATCTTGGAATGATCAATGTCGCCAATTTTATGCAGCTATACGACTGAGAGACTCTCATGGAAAGAGAAATAGAATAGTATACTGTAAAAGTGAATATTTTTGCCTCACTAATTTTTTGTGCTCGGCCGGGTAAGACGAGTTTCGCGTGAATCATGATGTCAACTTCCTTTGGTACTGGAACATATGGCAAACAAAAATATTTGCATGATTTTATTATCGCTCCAGTTTCTGGTTGCCCGAAATGCGCAAAAATTTCAACACCGTGAAAATACTGTCTTGTCTTCATTAGTGTGTCTATTTAATATGAGCAAGAAGACTTCCATAACGAAAAACAGACCCCAGGTCAGGGATCTGTTGGAAAATTTAATTATTTCCATTGCTGCCAACTCTCACGCATTGAGAGTGAAACTCACTCATTTTGGTCCTTTCTCACTCTAAAACTTTATTTCATTTGCATGCATTTCTATTCATCTCACTCATTTTGACTCCTAAATTATAGCATTGGCCTATGGGAGTCTCACTCTCAACTAGTTTCCAATGTTGGCAGCCCTGTATTTCATTATTATAGTATGCCCTCAGACTTGGGTTACCCATTTAAATTCAAACCCTAACTTTTTTCTAAATCAATTACTGATACATTGGGATTCAGGATTTAAAGCTTTTAATGTAAAGATTGAGTTTTCCAATGGCAGTTTTCAATGATGGGTGTAGTTGACAGTGGTGGCCTATTAAAAAAAAAAAAAATCTTTACATTTTGTTATGTACCACTCTCTGAGTGCATAACATACTACTAGTACTTAACCTTTATTTATGAATCTAGTTGTAGATGGTGATTTTCTGTCATGTTTGTATTTAAAGCGAACTACCCGTACCAATGCCCTGGTGGTCAGTAGGTTGACACATGACCTAGCCATCTTTAATACTGGTATTAGAATGTTGGCATGGTTTTTTAGCAATCTCTGACTTACTTCACAGTGGTGTTTTAATGAAATCCTTTGTTAAGATATAAGCTGTAACTTAGCCCCAAATGTAGGTTTACCTTGGAAATGCCCATTTCAGTGTGTGTGTGTGTGTGTGTGTGTGTGTGTTTAGTACATTGATCGATGTCTGTTTGGGTGCATAATGTGTGACACATACTTTCTGTGATAAAATTTGCTTAATCCATGACCAAATCAGATTTTTTCATACAGTACCTGTGCCTGTTTGAATGGGTGCATGTGTCTTGTGTACCCCTGGCAAGCTACAATGTATTCAATGTTCTCTAGTATCAGTACCACTTTTTAACAAGTAAGCTGGGATAAAATAACAATCATGGAACGCATCTCTTGATCACATGATGACATGATAATTGCTTCTCAGAAAAATGTGTATTTTTATTTTTGATATCTAAATCAGAGATTTAACACTCTAAGCAAGCAATCTCGTTTATCTTGTTTAAACTCTTCAGGATTTCTGGACTGTTGACTGCTGTTTTATCACCGTTCCCTCCTTGATTGGCAGTGCTAATTTGAGTTGATTTTTGTTTCATTTGCGTTGTTTACTACTGATGAATAATCGTGGAATGTCTTGCTGTTTCCACTTTTGTGATGATACATAACGATGTATGCAATTTCGAGGTAGACAGTATAGCATAGAGAAGAGCCATCAAGGAAATCAACTACAGGTCCAACCCCACTGGATGGGACAAATGGACTTTAAATGGTGATGATGATGACGATGATGCTTACTTCATGAATATGCTTGTGTCAACAATTTAGTTAATCTTGTGAATTTTAAACAAATAAGCACTAAAATGAAAAATCATTTTACAAAAATGTCATCTCAAGTCATTTTTTTGAAGATCAGAGAATACAATTATGCCCTACCATTCCACTTTAGACCATTTTAATATATATATATTTTTTTAAATACAGAAACAGCCTATATAAAAATCAAGCTGGATCATTCAAAGCCTCCCCCTTCCAATTCTGCTCTCATGACTGATTGAAATTCAAATGATATCAGCGTGCAATCTGACCTAGGAAGACCAGTTGGAATGGCGCCCTCTAGTGTTACACTCTTACATGGACACTGAATGCATTTCTACTGGTATTTATGTACAGCAGATTTGAGTGTGATGTTGACTTCAAAAGAAAATTTGCAAAGAAGCTTGTACAACTGTGGTGGCTGGAAGAATTGCATCAATTTATAAATGAAATATGATGATAAGCCCCTCTATAAACAGCTGTCTTTGTCATGCAGTAGGCCCTTCTGTTCTTACTCTTGACACTTCTTTGCTCTGAATGCAAAGAATAGAAGATGAAAACTGTTCAAAGAAAATGAAAAAACCAAACTTTGATACAATGTATACTATGCACAGCATGGGATGAGGAGTTGTTCCCAGGGATACAAAGTAAATTGACCACAGCTAAACTCAAGTGATCACAAACCCAAGCTGATTTCCACAATGTGTTTCTGTTAGAACTATTTGTCTTTATACTTTAATCAATACACCCATTAAAAATTAACTTTTCTAGCATAACCAAAGAGCACTTGACTAACCACTTTCAGAAAGCAGCTGGGGAATAATTGCTACCCTTAACATATGTCAGTATCAAGTTGATGGAATGTGTAATTTTCATGAAAATTTTTTTTTTTTTTTTTGGTGAAATTCCCTGATATTTTCTTTATATTGTTGTCCTTATATGTCGTAACCTCTAGTAGTCTCCTCATCCAGCAGTTCCAACACCAAAATTTTAAAAGTTCATAACTTTTGCGTTGATTGTCCGATTTCCCTCAAACTTTCACCGATGTGTTCTACTAATGTTAATGCATTTACTCAATCCTTATTGCTTTTTGGGTGTGGGTTCCCTGTAACTGTCCAAAATCTGGTTTATGAGTACATTAATTGGACTGCACATTGGATGGGTGTCTGGAATCCCAGATTTGGTTTTTGATGTTTACAGTTATACGTGTACATAGCCATTCCCTCATGGTTGCATGTGCCAAGCTAGGGGGAATCACTTCAGACCAAACTATGAAATTTTCATCCTGTAGTGCTTGAAGCGGCCCCCAAATCAACAGGGAAAGACTGTCAAAGTATGATATGTGGATATACATACCCCCCCCCCCCCCCTGGTGCTTATTTTTTTTTTTTTTTGGGGGGGGGGGGAGGGAATGGGCCTAGCAACTTTCAAAATTAAAAGTCTGAGGTGTGAGAAAACAACTTCTTCTGCCAATGTAAATGGCTTATATTTCAATTTTTATACCCCCACCCTCACATATTTTTGTTATTAGTCTTACAGCATATCTATAGGCACAAACTTTTCTCTTGAGGTCACTCACCCCGCGTTCACATTGGTCCCCGCAACGCAGGGACAGTCATCAGAGATCTTATCTTTTTTTACGACTGACCGTCCACACTGCTATCTCATCTGTCCCCGAGCTGTGGGGGCACTTGGGTCATGGGGCGAGCTCTGCTACTCAAAACCAGGCATCGCCAAGTCCACCATACACGTGGATTGAGTGAATGCAACAATATTAGCAGGAGACATCAGTGAAAGTTTGGGGAAAATCTGACAATCCGTTCCAAAGTTATGAATTTCTAAAAATATCTGCGCAGTCACTGCTGGTTGAGAAGACTACTACAGTGTAATGTCACATGCATACAACGATGTAAGGAAATTAAAAAGAGAATTTCACAAAACTTTACTTTTTGAATTTAAAGTGCACATTTCTTCCACTTGTTACTGACCTATGTTAAGGGTAATATTATTCCCAATGCCTTCTGTAAGAGAGAAGTTGAGTGTTCTTTTTTTATGCGTGAATTTCGTTTTTATGTTGAATTTTCTTTATTTTTTTATTCTTTCTTTATTTCATTGTACACATATGACATCACAAGCTATAGTAGTCTTCTCATACAGCCGTGACTGAGCAGAATCTTCAAAAATTCATAACTTTTGAATGGATTGTCCGATTTTCCTCAAACTCTCTTTGAATCAGTTTGATGGGTTCTCCTAATATTGCTGCATTCACTCAACCCACATGTCTATGAAGATGATAATGGAAGAGGAACTTACAACTTACAGCTTGGCACTATTTTACTTTTGCTGTAGTCCGCACATAAACACCTGGTTGGGTTGGGTGATGTTTTTATTTCAACTATAATGGGGGGGGGGGGAGGGGGGCTTCATTGCATGCCTTTGATACAATAGTATACAGATTTATGAACTGACAAAGCAATGCACCTAACTCATTTGCATAACCTATGGAATCATCCTTTCATCTTATTTTGGAAGCCCTCCAGTTATGGCCGACAGTTACAGTGTTTTGATACCAAATGGGGGTGTATAATACATACTTATGTAGGTATAGTATTCTACAATCTGCATACTCTTACATATTGATCAAGAGATGTGTGTTTAATTGGTAGGGGGAAGGGTTTAATGACACAGCTGTTGCGTGGAATGCCCCACTGCTGTTTTCGGAAGATGAAATGCTTAATATCAGCATCTGACCAGCCCGTACTGGTATAAATGCCACATGTGTTTTGTGAGTAAGCCATTTTGCCAGAGATTTCGACTTGCAGGACAATTTTACAAACTGCTTTAATTCTGAATTGAAGGGTAATTTCACAAGTGATTGAAGTCAAGATCGATCATTTTGGCACACGTGTCTGGTTTGTGTACGTCAGTGGATGAGTTTGCAAATTTCTCAGGAATAAAACTGATATGATATTCATGATATGTACATTGTAAGTAAAAAAGTAAATGACCATGAATATGTACAAAGCTGTAGTGTATATCATACAGTTGATGCACGACTACAATGTATTCCACTATGGACAGTCAGCATGACTGTGCAGTTCTTAAATATATAATGATTCTAGAAAGAAAATGCAAAGATTTAAAGTAACTGGGAGAAAATGCTGTGATCATTATTGAATATTATAATCAACGCCCCCTTGTGAGAAAGAGATACAGTGGAAAAAAAAGAGAGAAGATTTTGCAAGTCATTGGACCACATATTGTGTGTTTGATACGAAACCCCCGAGCATGGCACAATCCTGCTTTACATTGTTTGATTCCATGCAGCATTACTCATCGGAGCAGACACAATCTCTGCCCAAAAGCCCAATGCAGGAGGACTTTGCTTTGAATGTGCTAACAATCAATGGTTGGTACGTGTATGTTTGTAACATACTGAAGGGATCTTCCAGTGCTCAGTCTTCAACTTGACTGTGAGTACACATTGTACTCATATTAGAATCAGAGACAAAAAAACAACAACAACAACTCACATGCACACACACAAAAGTACAACACACATCCATGCAGACACAGACACACACACACACTATCTGGCAGAAGGCCAGCTGGGGCAAACACTCTGGCTCTCTGATTGGCTCAGAAAGGACACACCCCCAGGTACTCCCACCTATCAAGTGCATTGGCACTACATGTGTGTGTCTCTGAGGTGTTGAAGTATGTGTGCATGCTGGGATATATTATCTTGCCTTTTCCGTGAATATTCTACTCAGCACTGTAGGAGATGGCGATGCTGACGGACTGGTCCCATGGAGTGTGTAGCTTTGACTGGCGACTACTATTTATGGTACCGTCTTGAAATCTACAAGATTGCATGAATAAAAAGACTCGGCAGAAGACAGCCCTAGCTGGTCTGTACAGATCACTTCATTACCTCTACAGAACCATTGGTGCTTGACTAAAGGCTCCTATGAAAAAAAGGGACCATGGATTACATAAAGTAGGATCATCTACTTTTGCCCCATTGAAGAAGTCTGTTCATCAAGGAAGTGGAAGCTGAGACATCCCAGCTTCTTCTGTGGCAGTATTAAACTGACAAGTGGCTCGATTCCTTTTTCACTTTCGACGAAAATCCTGACTTTAATACGTAGCTGAAGCAGACCCGATGCCATCCTGAGAATTGGAAAAATAAGTCACAAGCCAATAGTTCCTAACAGTGCAGAAGCGTAGGAGGAAACAGGTGTTGTGATTTGGCAATTTAATGCACCGCTCCCCTAGATCAATCCAGCCATCCACGTGTCGGCAGGCAAACAACGCAGAGTAGTCAAATAATAGTGCTCTGCTGTGGCGATTCACTTAGACAACTGGCAGTGCAGTGGGGAATTCACTCAGACACTCCTTTGCTCCAAAGAGGTCCATGGAAATACCAGTAATCTGCGCAGGATTGTGTGAACTCGTGGAGATGATCGTGGATGTGCCTGCAATTTGTCACAGATGAGATCCGCCAACTGTCCCCGAAAGCGTTCAGACCTGACGTTTAGCATCCAGGGTTTGGAACCACAATTTTTTTTTTTTGTGTGTGTGTGTGGAAAAGCAGCCACACTGGTTTCCTCCCAAACTGTTTGCATATGATGACGATATGCCTGTAGTGGGAAACATCCACTAGCCCCCTGGATTCGGAACAAGCAGGTTGTCAAGATGACTATGTACCTGCCAAGGGCTATGGAGATTGTCTAAAGATGGAGTGGAATATGTGAATACTCCCGATGAAGTCTCTGGTGTTTTGATGAGAGTTGTGAAATGCACCATCTGCAAAAGAATGTGACTACCATACCCGCAACATCGGCAATATTCAAATCCAGTGAAGTTATGCTGCAGTAGGATTTGATGATATTTGAGCACAAAGCTGCATAAATTGCCTTGGAAAGTTACAAATGTGGATTTCTCGAGCCCTGCACCTGTTCATTTTGCACGCTTTTACATCTTTACCATCAAGTTTTCCGAAGCAGCACACACTCGATTGGCTTCTCGCCTCATAGAATTTCTGCGTAAACTCCATGAAAATATATATTGTGCTTGATGAGATAGAAAGTGAATATACAGCGTACGGTCTTATTCCCTTGCTTTTTGTTGACTGCAGCTAACTTTTTGGCTTGACATTATTTTCATTCCGATCACGATGCCGTCCATGCACTTTGTACACAATGAGGCGGTGAGTATGGTGTAAAGATACCTGCCCATACAGTGTACTGTGTATATTCTCTTCTACAACATAATTTGAAATGAGATGCATGTCAAAAAAACAAACCAACTGACTTTGGCATATACTAGTACATGTATTCCTTTTTCAAACTTGATCCGATCAAATCTGACACCTGCTATTCATTATGTTGTTACAAACATGTACAAACTAAGTACAAACATATGATGGTATTCCATACATAGGTGCCTACAAGTAGTAGCCTGACCAATGTTTGGGGGAATTTATTCTGCAATAGGAATGAGTGCATTTGAAGATTTGTACCATCAAGTACAATCAGAGTCAATAACAATGACGATCCCGGTTAATGCACTGCTTGCTCTGGGGACATGCGTTGCTTTTTCTGACACGTCAACAGCTTCAGAATTCACAACTAGTTGATTTGTTCACCACTGTAAACTAGTACATAACGTATACATTTCATGCCCATTCTGATACAGAATGATAAGACCTGATCAGGACAACGAAGAAAACATGTCCAGAGTTTGTAGTGCAACACATACTTCAAGTTATGGAGTACACATGTACATGTGCAATAGGAGTGATGTAATTGAATAGGCCATTATTAATGCATGTTTAAATCGAGGAAAAGAAATTCTGTGATTTCGAAATATTGTTAGTATTTGAAGCGGCTTCATTCCAACTTCAGAATGTGAATTTTATCAGTGAAATTTTGGGAAATGAATTAAGATACACTGACCAGTGATAATATTGGCGAGATGCTTCATAACGTACAGTACAGGTCTATATTCAATCGCTCTGTGTACATTGTATCGGTAATATCAAAGCCTTAGTAGGAGTCCTTCAATTTGGAGAATCACTCATTTTCCCCCTCATCTGAAAATAATACACTGCTCTTTCAGATGTTGTTTGCATTCTGTTTTGTGTAGTAAGTGCCTCTTCAGTTGATAGCAGTAGTCATAATGCCAAACTTTTGTCAAAGGGGAATTCTCTCTTTAAAAATATTGGCCTCTAATGCTTACAAATTACTGTCTGTTTATAATATGCACTCAAAAAGTCATCTTTCAAGTGGTTATGAAAAAAAAGATACCAAAAGCATTTCAAGAAAAGAAAAGAATCCTCAATCCCAACCAATGCAATGAAACAAAGTTCGTTAAGATTAAGCTTCCTACTTTTACAGGTTGAAGCGGAAGATGGAATCACTTCTTTGAGTCAGTGCATTTTCAGTCTTTGTTATGTCATTGGGAACAGTGGGAGAGGAATTCCTGATGGCTATTGTAATCTACACTTCTTTATTCAAACCAGAGGGGGAAAATATGCAACATGGCAAGGAAGTGGTTCTGTGGGTCCATTCAGTACACTGGTAGTGTGTGTTTGTAGCAAGAGAATAGAAATGAAAACAAAGACAGACCAGCAGAAAAAAAAAAGTTGAAGAGAGAGAACCCCCCCCC
Source organism: Diadema setosum (assembly GCF_964275005.1). NCBI lineage: Eukaryota > Metazoa > Echinodermata > Echinoidea > Diadematoida > Diadematidae > Diadema > Diadema setosum. The sequence goes on from NC_092697.1 coordinate 4,813,330, forward strand.
CCCCAAAAAAAAAAAAATATAAAAAATAAATAGAATATAAAATAAAGCACACACACACACACATACATGCATGGGCACACACACAATAGAAGAATGCTCAAACGGGATGTGATTTCTGTATAAAATGTAGCCCGCTGTTTCCTCATACATGTATTTCAAACAATCATTCAGCTTTTTAATATACTTCCTTCCTCTCTCTCCCTTCTGCCCCCCCCCCCCCCCCCCAATAGCAAAAGCAACAACTCCACAGCATTTGTTGCTTTTTTCTCTTTTTTTTTTGACTGGATGCAGTGAAATAGAAACATCAACTGTGGGAGAAAATTGAGAAGAACAAACGAGAAAAGTAGTGCAGGTTCATGGCAAAATTATTTCCATTGTATTGAGCCCTTGTGAAATATGGCAGGCACGATGTCGCCTGCATGTAATCATCTCCTTTGAATGGCATAGTCATACACCAGGGAGTTCTAATTTGATTGCCAGTACATGATAATACTTCATGCAAAGTATCATTCATATGTAGCTACAATGTATTTGCTACATACGAGACTTTGCAGGATATATTTTGAAGTTCTGTGCAGTGTATATATATATATCCAGGGACTGAAAAATTGCAAATTGGATAGAGGAAGAATCCTTTCAAGACCAGAGTACCTGAGAATATGTCCTCTGAGGTGAACCTGGAGAAATTTTGCCTGTCGTGCAGAGTGCGAAAGTAAAAGCGAAATCTTGTATTATGTTCAAGTTGACCTAAACGGAGTAACGTACAGCTGTATACGAACAGAACGAGCAGATTTTTGTCAGGATTGATTGGAGTTGTGATAAAAGAGAGGGAGTTCAATGGAATCGTCAAGTTTTGTTAGTTTCTACTGAGTAGTGATATAGCTGACAATAATTGCAAATCCTTCCTAAATAAAAGGAGAATTCCACAGTATCTCATTTTCATGAAAAATACACATTCCATTTGATCAGCTTGTTACCGACATATGTTAATGGCAATATTATACTTCCTACTGTCTGAAAGAGGCAAGTCAAGTGCTCTTCCATTATGTTTCAATGTAGAAAAGTGAAAATATGTTGCATTTTCTTTATATTTTCTTGATATTGTTGTCCAAAATGACGTCAGTCACGAAGTGCAGTAGTCTCCTCACCCAGCCATGATGGCACCTAATCTTCAAAAATTCATAATTTTTTAATCGAATGCCTGCATTTCTTCAAATTTTCACTGATGTGTTCTTAGTTGACACGTATGCATATTTTGGTTTTGGTGTCCTTTAATGAACCGAGGACAGCCATGCTAGTAGACAGGTTTGGAGATGCAACTTTGTCAATAGAACCTGAAATGGCATCCAGGCTAAAGCTAATACATGCCCTCAAAGCTAGTAGTACTGAGTAGTAGCTGTAGTAGTAGTAGTAGTAGTAGTAGTAGTAGTAGTAGTAGTAGTAGTAGAGAGTAGTAGTAGTAGTAGTAGTTAGTAGTAGTAGTAGTAGTAGTAGTAGTAGTAGTAGTAGTAGTAGTAGTATCAGTAGTAGTAGTAGTAGTAGTAGTAGAAGAGAGTAGTAGTAGTAGTAGTAGTAGTAGTAGTAGTAGTAGTAGTAGTAGTAGTACTGTAGTAGTAGTAGTAGTAGTCGTCGTCTTAGTAGAGGTAGTAGTAGTAGTAGTAGTAGTTGTTGTTGTAGTACTATTTATATTGAAAATATATCTACACAGCCACATTCCTTCATGGATGTCATGCAGGACAGATTAAAAAGTGGCACTCAAATGACAGAGTTGGGCCATTTTGGCCTATAAACTGTATCATAACTAATTCAAACACTTGTGTAAGCTGTTCTTTGTTGAGAGTTCTAAAGTTAATTGAGCTCCTCTAGGGTAAACAACCCCTTTAAGGGTGAGTCAGCTGTTTATTCCTAGACCAGGAAGTTTGTATGAAGGCATTTTTCGCCTTTTGTGAACAATACTCAGGGGTTTCAAAAGTTGGTAGCAGTCATTCTTCAGAGAAACAGGTGAATGCGTAAGTACTATATGTGTGGTTTGACAATGCATTTGATGAACAAAGTGGCCCCACTTTGTCTGGACCCACTCTTTCGGAGAAGGTATAAAAAGTTTTTTTTGCAGGCAATCGTTGTTGTTTTTTTTTTTGCTTCTTGTAGTTTGTGTGCTAGCGATACAAGCTCGAAAGACAAATTAGAACTGATTTTGATAAAATTACTAGGACAAGTTCGTAGTGGTAAATGGAATGAATAATTAGTTTATGGTGGTTAACAAGATTTTAAGGTTGAATGATGCTAGCACAGTTCTATGGCGTTAGTAACCCTAGGGCCCCGGCTGAGGTTGTGGCTCTTCAAGTGCTTCTAGTTTTGCCTGTGGAGGCATGTTGATCACACCAAAACTGCCATTGTCTGTCGCAGTTTTGTGTATGCATAAAAAAATATCAGAACTGAATTACAGTTTAGTCTGAGTGCTTTGTTGTATATATGATATGGGACTTCTGCTGTCATATGCACAGCACACTCTGCAGTTTTGACAAATTATAATATCAATTGTGCCATTTTATGTCGTGAGAACAAATCCTTTTCTTTTGCAGTCCTTTATGATTGAAACTGTCTTGTTTGTTTTGCAGCTAAAAAATGGATTTTTGCTATGCCAGGGTTGTATCTATTTGGTGCAAGGGTTGTCATTAAAATCACGCTCTGTGTGACGACTCGCCACTTTTGGCACAAAGTCTGTGCATTGTGACAAGAGACTTTGAAGTATTTAATAGTAAAAACAGGAAAATTGATTGGCATCTTGTGGTCTGGGCACATCACCAATCTATATTCTGATCTTTTCAAACTTCATTTTAATAGACTACTTTTGTCCATGATGCTAATTATTTGTAAAGTGATTAAAATGAGATAATCTTGATCAGAAATGTTCATCAAAAATCATAATCAGTTATATTGACTTTGAAAAGACAGCTGCACAAGAGCAGAGTTGACAGGCATTACCCCTTTGGTAGGTCAGGTGTTTTGGTTGAACCAAATGAAGCAAATATTGGCACATATTGTTATCTTTGAATAAATCATGCATTGATTGTAAAGTTCATTCATGATTATACTGTACATACAGGACAACCAGTTGTGTAGTGTGTCTGTGCCTAGCACTGTTTAACATAATTAATACCAAATTAATATATACCATTGCTGATCATCATTTAAGCATAATGATGTACAGGGTCTGTACATAGAGAACACAGTGCAATAATGCACAACAAAAACAACATTTGCAACAAGAACAACAAGAAAGTCAGCTTGAAAAAAGAACAACAACAACAAAAGTTGAGCCAGATTGCATAGGCTGAATATGACGCGAGACCGGTGCATTTAATCCTCTTACCCGCATTTAAGCTGCGATATCATCCAATTAGCTGCGGAATCTCAGCAACTTGACCCCTGTGGTGAGACTGTGTTTAGCAAGTGGCCTTTGGCCAATCGTCCAGTTGCTCAAGTGGAAGGCTGGATGAAATAAATATTAGTGGTATGTGGACAATATCTAGGTCAACTTGTCCATTTTGACAAGATTCTAAAATCTCAATAATAGAGTGCTGTGCACCTGACATGTAAGGCAGTGGGTCAAATCTTGATACCAGTAGATAAATTTCATGACACAAATTGAACCTGTAGTTACTTGATCTTTTCACACGCATTAGATAGACAAATATCTGTAGGTGATAGAAGAATGCTTTGTAGTATTGCAATATATCAGCCGTTTATGTGATACTACAGTAGTCAAACAGTTTCAACCGTTCATTCCTACAGCATAAAACAACATTTTTTGTTTCTTAATTTTTTTAAGTAGGAATGAGTTTTGGCCCATTGATATGACTCTTTAACATGCTAGCAAGTGCTTAAATGTAAAAGCTGTAGGGCCTAAAAAAAAAAAAAAAAAAAAAAAAAAAAACAGACAGACAAAAAAAAAGCATTGTACAATATTTCAAAAGGAGAACAAACTTTATTGAATACGATTAAAAAATGGGAAGATTACCAAACCCCAGGAGAGACTGAAATATTATTTGAGAATTATTTCATAATTTGTCAACATATTGTAAGTGACAAGCAGGTCAGTCTTACAATCAGCTTTTTGCATTTACTGTATACAGATGATAACTGTTGTTGGAAGTTTAACTTTCATGGTTAATGTGCTAAAGTAATCATGTACATAGATTGATGTGTGGCAGTGATTTTAATGAACTGTGAACATTTCACTCAAGTTGATCCTAAATCCTCCCCTCCAAAGGAAAAAAAAAAAATAGGTTACTCTTCCCTGTGGAATTCAATGTCATATTTCTGGTCATACCCTATAGGAAAACTGTAAAAGTCAACAACCCAGCTGAAATTCAACTGTAAAAGACGAGAGCAAAGGAACACTTTTATCTCATTCAGGAAAATTTTGTTGTGCAATGAATATCTATTCAGATAAAAGGACCCTGTTACATAATATTGATGTTGGAGTTTTTATAATGGTGTAAAGATAAGACTGCACTTTTGAAGCACTGTGCTGCTAGTTAAAGGGAAGGTAAACCCAAAGAGCAATGTGGATTGAGTGAAAGCAGCAACATTAGCAGAACACATCAGTGAAAGTTTGAGGAAAATCGGACAATCGATGCAAAAGTTATGAATTTTTAAAGTTTTGGTGTTGGAACCGCTGGACGAGGAGACTACTAGAGGATATGACATATGAGTGGACAACAATACAAAGAAAATATAAAGGAAATTCAACAAAAATTCACTTTTCTAGAATTATGAAAGAGCAATGGACCAACCACTTTCAGAAAGCAGGGGGAATAATTGCTACCCTTAACATATGTCAATATGAAGTTGATGGAATTTGTAATTTTCATGAAAAATGGATTTTTGTAGTATTTTCTTTATATTTTCTTGGTATTGTTGTCCACTCATACGTCATAACCTCTAGTAGTCTCCTCATCCAGCGGTTCCAACATCAAAACTTTAAAAATTCATAACTTTTGCATCGATTGCCCGATTTTCTTCAAACTTTCACTGATGTGTTCTACTAATGTTGCTGCTTTCACTCAATCCACATTGCTCTTGGGGTTTATCTTCCCTTTAAGACGAAAACGTAACAAAGCATGAAGCTAGAGGGTAGCTTCAACTAAAAGGGAAGCATCTGGAATGACAGTAAAGGTAATCACCAGGCTAAGAAATGCTTTTGTTTATATGTTTTTGCAGAAAACACATATCAGTGATGTACGTGAGCATTGCTAGCCATGATTTCTGTAAAGAGAAAACCAAGAGATAAACAATGGTTTCTGCAGAATTTATACAGGCTGTATGTTATGTGCATAATTTTTGTCTGCATTTGCTTCAAATGTTAATGATGCATTTGATGCTTATCACCCACAGGCTTGAAAGTGTCACGATGAAAAGATGGACTTACTGCGCAATGCAGAAAAAAAGGACTCATAGCACAATCAAAAGAAGGACTTATTGCTGAATGAACAGAAGCACTTATTGCACAATGAAGAGAAGGATTTGCAGCTTAATCACAAAAATAACAGTCTTCAAGGGTGTTGTGGGATATCATTCACCTTCAAGTGTACTAATAACTGATCAGTCCTTGAGGGAGGCTAGTCAGTGTGCCAACCCACTTCATCGATATTCCGCCCTGCATGTGTTATAGACGCTGCGGCATGGGGATACCGTGGAGTGGGAAGGTGGGCTCGGCTCAGATATATTCGAGACTCCCCATAACGAATTGTGTCCAGCTTTATAGCTGGTCTCTGTGTACAGTCTTGAAAAAAGTGCACGCACCACTGAAGATTCTCGACTGCATTAGGTCATTTATCGGTGAGCGTATGCTTCGATACATACAATGTATATTCGCTGATCAGTGCTGTATGTGGTTTTCAAATGTACCCTGGTGAGAAGGAAATGATTTGGGCCACCCATACCCCACACTGAGATGGAGTCTGTAAGAGAATGAATATTCACTATTCTACCCTGACAGGTTAAAATGGCATAGAACAACAGCAGCAATACTCGTAAACAAAGAAAAGCAAAGGGAATCAGAACATCAGCAAATTTAGATACTCGCACCCTGAAAGCTATTACGTGTCTATATGACATACTTGACTATGAATGCATTGTAGATAAATTTATGCAATCCTAGGAAATTGGTACCCCCCTGGTATTAAACAGGGACCCAGCAATTTCTGTATGAACTGGTTTTTCAATAGTTGCTGGAAATACATATTTATCAATTGCTTTTTAAAAGATCCACAGATTGTGTCTGTAGGCCCTACTCACTAATGGTTTACTTCTAAAATATATTGCAGCCCGACCCATCGACCCAGGGGTCCACCATCATAATGGCCAGCCAGGTCAGGAAACTGATTCTAAATGAGGATGAACACAAGACTACTACCCTCTACAGGCTCAGGAAAGGTCAGTGAGTATGAGTGTGTGTGTGTATGTGCATGTATCAGTGTGACCTCATCACAAGTGTAGAGATAGTCTTTTGTCAAGGCCCTCTCGCTGTACGATGGCTATAGCGGGCGAGCGAAGGGAGCCCAGCCGAGCTTGACAGTGCGAGGGCCTTTTGAGATCTACTTCACACATTATTATTCATGACTCATGAACCCTACTGAATAGTCATATTAATGCGTTCCTGTCGACCAATGGAATGGCGCGCTCCCCACATCCTCTGTCTTAGCATTGGCCGGCCTGGGCATGTTCACATGCATCACTTATAGTGTACCACCAGTGGAGGTCTCAGGCATGTATTCGCTGTAAGCACATCGGGGTCAGGCAGACCATGGACCTACAATTTGTAGGTCCATAGGCAGACAGATGCACAGATTGGTCGATTTTTGCTCCCCAATGTGGGGAGCAAAGATCGTTAATTCAAAAGGCTAACATAAGGATGCGAATGAGATATCAAAAGCCTGTTGTGCTCGCCAACTCAGCTGAGCTCGCTTCGTTCGCCCCCATTCGCTCACCACTATGCAGCGAGAAGGCCTTGGAAAAAGGCTAGTGTAGAAAGGGGCCAAGGGGCTGACTGCCACTTCAAATATTTCTGTTGTCATGCATCACTTCTGTCTGTCAAAAATGCACTCTGCATGCAGTAAACACACAAACACACTATTTTATTTTTCTTTGACTGCACATCTTGTGTCTGTTTTTTTCTTATTTGTGTGTGTCTCAGTGTAAGAGTGTGCAACGTTGTACATTTGATTTTGTTTACTACTTTGCTTATGTATGCAAACACATTTACTACAAGAAATGTTTTTTTTTTTTTGTTTTTTTAAATGTGAATGCGCAATGGCATTAATGTAAGGTCCAAAGATGATAAATTTGTTAGATCTGATAAGGATAATGTCATTAAACCAATGTCCATATTTCATGATTTATTGTTAATGTCAAACCCCCTTGTCATTCCCACAATACAAATTCAAATTCAAAGTAACATGATTTGTTTATTTCAATATCAAATCTGTACTAGAATGAAAACATTATGCCATGGCAATCTATTTACATTAAAAGGGAGTGTGGCACCAAAAAGCACAGCTTGAATCAGGCACACCTGATAACAAAACACATGTACCAATAAAAACAAAAATTAGTCAAAATAAAAACAAAATATTAGTCAATGATATATGTGTAATTCAATAGAGCCTTGATATTTCTCCATTTTCTGGTGTGTGTGATACCACATTTGATCATACATGACACTCAGTCTATAAGATATTGAGAACCCAGAAACTGCCATTCCCTAAAACACAATCAAACAGTGTTTCAAGATCAAATCTGCATTTGAACACATGTAGTAATGTGTGATTGGTATACAGTAAGCTCTTTTCTCTGCCAGACACTAACACGTGTTTATTCAGTGAAGCTTCTGTGTTTTTCTTTCTTCATGTCACGCCTGGGGTGTTCGTTTCCACAGGATGGATACTACACTTCCAGCTCGGCCCCACCCTCCAGGCCAGGCGGGTGCGGGTCTTCACCAACCACCCCGCCCAGGGGACGGGCCGCGCCTTCAACCGCAGGGAGTTCTACGAGCTGCCGTGGGAGATGGCCTCCCAGTCGCAGTGCGACACGTCGGAGCGTTTCTGCGCCGTCCAGCTGCATCTGGCTGGGGCTTTCCAGTACTACTTCACAGTTGATGACAGGTGTGTTGTGGGGAAAGCATTAAATTGGAGGAAAAGATGTAATATAATGAAATATGAATATTGAGGGCTTCGAGGGACATGGTGAAATTATAAATATCCCTCACAAATTATTTCTTGTCTTCCAATTGGCTGAGGGCATTGAAAGTGAAAAACATATTATCACCATGAAAATCTTTATCCCATCAGAGTCCAACTGCGTGTATTTCCCTAGGAAAATTGTAAAAGAAAACATACACACTTGTATCTCACTGTTGATTTGCTAAACATACCACTAATATGTCAGAGGCGTGTATTTTAGTGAATGAGACGCGATATCGCATCCTGCTTATCGCATTGACACAAATACAAATACAATATGTTTTTTTCCACAAGCACGGCATCTTGAATTTGCTTTGCGAGAAGACAGGTTAGGTTTTTACATACAAATGTATTGCCATCGTGCACGGCAGACAACTAGAATACACTTTATTATGTGTAATTTTGTGCATAGAAGAAATGAACTTGGGTGATCTGTAAACTATGACATGTAAACAGCAAACAATAGCACGTTTTATCGTACATTAGAAAAAACTGCTCTAGAACACACAATACCTATCTACCATTTGTTTGTCTATGCCCAGCTGTCTGTATTTTTCATGGAAATTCAAAGATGTGCTTGTCCTTTTACGCTCGCATCATTTAAGTGCAGAGTCTAGATTTAGTTGCATAGAGTGGATGTGCTGTAGAAAGAGGTTTTTTTTTTTTTTTTGGGGGGGGGGGTGGGGATAATGATTTTGTCCCAACTTTTATCTTGCATAGATTCAGCTCAAAGCCAACTGCTCTTTAACCATGTCACACATATTTCTTCATTGGCAGTACCAAAGAAGAGGGCTCAGGATACTTCATGGTTGATCCTGTCCTGCACGTTACCTCGGAAACAGACATCCTACCGCTGGACTGCATCACAGCCCAGACTGTGCTGACCAAGAGCCTGGGAGCCTTCGTCACCTGGGAGGACAGGCTGCGCGTGGCCCATGAGACGGGGTACAACGTCATCCACTTCACCCCCATCCAGGAGCTGGGCGCCTCCAACTCCTCCTATTCCATCCGCAACCAGCGCGCCCTCAACCCGTCGCTGGACTGCAACGGCAACCGCGTCTCCCTGGAGGATGTGCGCGGGCTGGTGACAAAGATGCAGAACGAGTGGGGCGTGCTGAGCATCTGTGACGTGGTCTGGAACCACACCTCCTTTGACAGCCCCTGGTTGCGGGAACACCCAGAGTGCGCCTACAACGTGCAAAACTCGCCACACCTGCGGCCGGCCTACGTCGTCGACCGCATCCTCTGGCACTTCACGCTGGAGGTCGCTGACGGCAAGTGGGCAGAGTGTGGCATCCCAAGTTTCGTCGACAACGAGGAACAGCTTCATGTTAGTGTGCCAAAATGCTGCTTCCCTATTTTGCAGTCCACTTCTTGCTGTAACATGGTAGCCATGTGCTCTAACTGTCAGGGTACTTTAGTTCACCATTTGATAGCTGGTTTGATGTGATTGCAGGAGTTGTGAGAAAGCTGGCATCTCTTGTCAGTCTTAGGTGTCATTTCAGGATTTGCAACTGAAATGACAAAATCCAAATAGATTGAAACTTGTCATATCACCTGCTTAATAAAATCCCTTTCCAGACTGAATGTCATGTCATGTGACAATGTCATGTCATGTGACATGGTCATCAAACACCTTGTCGGTTTTGAATTTCAAGGATCAGGGCCATCCTTCAAATGGCAATACCTGAAAGGAATGGTATAGTATTGGTGGAGCTGAGGATTGGGCTTTTAACTTTTTACGAGATACCAAGAAACCACTTATGAAATGATACAGAGCATACCATTCTAAGAGGAAGTCAAAGTTTATTTGATGAATATCGGTTTTGGAATGACTGAGCATCCAAAAACAGAGTAAAACAAAGCAATCGTAATAAAAGGTTGGTCCCACCTTTTACTAGGATCACTCTGTTTTGGATATTCTCAGGTATTTCAAAACCAATTTTCATCAAATAAATGTTGAATTCCTCTTGGAATTACATGCTCTTTCATATTTCATGAGAGGTTTCTCATAATTTCACCCAAAATGTCAGAAACCTGAATTTAGGTCTCTACCAAAACTATACGATCCCTTTAAGCAGGGTAGGGTTTCACAAAATACCTAGTGTCTTACATGTGTCCCTCTTCTATTATTCTGCATGTAAAGTCAGCCATCCAAATCCACTGGAGCTTCAGAAGTCATATTGGTTGTTAAATTGTGGTTATCATTTCAGACAAAAAGAGAGTGTTAGACAGAAAGTGTCAAGAAATGGGGAATACAGAGTGATATATCTGTGACTGCATGCAATATACAGCCACAGCTAGCATTTTTAAAGCATGTGTCTGTTACGTACAAGGTTGAGTTACCTCAAAAATAACTGTTAATGACAGTGCCTTGGTCAAGCAAGAGGGTTTCTGCAATTATCTCTCAGATGCTGTGCATTGATTTATGTGGCTGTTAATAATCTGGTAATACTTGCTGATGTTGTTCCACCAAACAATAAATCCACCGAATAACTTAATACTTTTGTTGTGTCTTCGCTGTTCCCTAGGTGATTAGGCATGTGCTGACCCATGATGTCTTACCCCGCTACAACATGGCGGAGTTCTACCAGGTGGATGTCGAGAAGATCGTGGAGGAGTTCAGGGAGAGAGCAAAGGGTGAGGATATGTCTTTGGTCTATGTAGTTTAGTGATTGCTAATATCGCACTGACCCTCATCCATTAACTCTTTGTTTTCCACATTGGCATGGCGGACTCAATCTGCAGTGTGCCAACTTATGTCTTACTGTGTTAGAAGCACAATTTTATTCCCTGTATTTGATTATTTGCATGATTAGTATTTCTATAAATATTACTGATTTGGTCTATGCCACAATGCACTTGATCATTTATGTGATTAGCCTGGAATGCACATCTCTTAAAACAGACATATTATCTTCTTTCAACTACAGCCAGTCCACTTGTAAGTTATTACCTTTCTGAGATGTCAAGGTTTAAAGATAGAAGATGATCTCCTTTACCAAACTTGCTTTTAAGATGAGGGACCCATGTATCTTGTTGACTTGCTGTTCATCATGTAGTTTTGATCCACTGCAGAGAAACTATAATTGTAGTGTTGCTATTTGGTATCGAACTTCATTTAGTCCCTACAACACCTTGAGGTCTCTTGAAAGTTTAAGCTCTACTCACTGACTTAAAACAGTAGACACAACTCTGCATATGTTCAGACAAATCAGTAATGCATTGTATGGATATCTGGTTGTAAAGTATGTGTAGACAGAGACGATGTGAAGTGGTCAATGAAACGCACATATATTTTCTTTCACATCGTCAGAGATTCTTGAGCAGGGCAGCCGAGAGCTTTTCAGGGCTTAAGGGGTTGACTCAAATTCTGTGCATGTGTATATGATTGTTGTCTGTCATGCAGGGTCAAAGGAGACGTTCTCCCAGAGAGACAGCACCCCTTGGGAAGTGTCGATCATACAGGATCCGAACTACAAGAGACTTGGTAGTACAATCGACATGAACAAGGCCATGGCCAACTTCAACACAGACAGGTAAAGAGCAGACATGAGCAAACTTGTTTTTTGTGTGTGGTGGCCCCCTTGTCATTTTCTTGGTTTGTACATCTGTGTATGAATTTTGGAAAGTTGCCCATTAATTTCGGGTTTCTGTCTTTATTGCTGTTACATTCTCCACAATTAGATAAAAATGTTTAACCCTGGGGGGGGGGGGGGGCCTCCCAGGCCCCCCTCCAGATCTCGGCCGTCGAACGCGCGATCGCAACGACAATTGGCACACACATTGCCTATGATGTAATCTAAAGTACCATGAAGTTAATTTGTAAAAAAATTATCATCTACGCTAAATTATGCTAATTTATGCATAATGATGCATGAAATCAGACAATTTGGTATAAATCACTAAATAAAGCTCAAAACAGGCACATTTTTTATGTAAATATTCTTTTTAGTGTCCTTAGCAAATATAAGAGAAAAAAATTGTGCAATCAGACAAAATTTCTAAAGTATTCTGTTGTTTTTTGAATTTCTTATGTATTTCCCTGTTTTTTTGACTTTATGTTTTTCATTGTTTTTCGATGAAATTTGTCCGCGACATTGTTCCAAACAAGAAAATGTGTTATTAATTGATTTTAATCGATAAAACCCCCAAATAATCATGCTTTTATGAAATTTGCCTGTAAACACAGTTTGCATTGAAATTGTACATGAATTCATGTTTTTGAGCAATTTTTGGTCTGACATGCAAGTACATATTTATGCGCAACTTCGGAACCGCGTGCCCGGGCATCGCAAATTTGGTGTCAAAAGATGCGGGAGACTCGAAAGAAAAAAGTCACGAAACGTCGCAGCGATAGCTTTTCGAGTTAGTGATACATCGCGCAAAACATTGCCCCCCCCCCCCCCCCCCCCCCCCCCCCCCGGCCTAATTAGGGTTAAAAGTGTATAGTATCTTCAATATGCCTCGATGTCCAGCCAAAAATACCTCATATGTTAAAGAAGGGGTATTCATATTTTTCTTAAGTTAAACTGACCTCTATTTCCTTCCGAGAGCCTCATAGCATAAAGGTAATTTATTAAAGAGAGTGGTAAATCTAGGCTATCCTCTTTTTTTGTTCTACCTACTGTCTGCTTTTACTCACTTCATTTGTCACAAACGAAAAGAGAATAAGCAAAAATGTAATTTGCAGGTATAATACATAAAACTTTGCATTATGTTACAAATTGTTATGTCATCCATATATATTATATATCCACAAATATGGGATATTTTCAGTCATAACTTAATAAAGAATATTCCATGTTATCCAACAAGTGAGTTTTCACTAGAAAGGTCTTACTTTGCTCTCTCTGATGGTGGGCTTACTTTAAAACATTTAAAAATGGCACATGGCACATTTTGTGATGAAACTCTTCACTTGGTCTCACTACTCAACACTGATCACACAGACCAGGAGCCCCTGACCAGGAGAGTCGGATAGAGCAGTGCTGCCAGGAGCTACTGGGCCACCTCCAGCGGCTCAACAGCCACATGGCCCACGAGATGGAAGAGGACCTCCGCCACGCTGTCAACAACCTCGTCTCCAACGTGCGTTACTACCACCTAGAGGAGGGGGGTCCCCGCTTCCGGGAGGTCACCCGAGAGCACCCTCTGGTCAAAAAGTAAGATCGGGTCTCTTGGTACAGCTAGAAATGAATCAGTCTTCAACTAGGATGACACCTGTCGTTTTGTGAGCCAAGCAAGTGATGCAAATGTTGATGCGTCAGAATTCAGCAGTTACGCGCCACCTTTTGATTAGGATTGGATTGATGCATAGTTAAGCCTTCTACCACCAAACGTTCTTCCGCCACGGAAGCCTTCAAAGATTTCGAGGATTGGATTATTTATGACTGGCATCCAAATCTGAATTATTCTGTGGGCAAATTTTTACAAGTGGCAGAGAGAAGATGATTTCTCTTCTTTCTTTGTTCATTTGATATAATTCTTTTGACGATTTGATTTGGCGTCAAGATCTTCTTGTGGTTCAGTTCAGAGCAAGATTCCATGAATAATCCATCAGTGATAACAAATACAATATTTGAAAAATGTTTTCAAAACATACATAATTTGAAGTAGTAACACTGCAATTCACTGACTAGGTAATCCCAGTCTTGGAAGGGTCTGAGATCTCAGATGTAATGTTAAATCTGAGTCTACATTTGCTATTAAATTGATATCTATGATCATTTGTGTAGTCTTTCCATCGGGATAAACTGTTTCAAAGAAATATTCCTGTTTTATCAGAAAATAGAAACAGTGCATTGATGGATGCAAACAAGCTCCTGCTTTACCTTATCAGCTTATTGCATACTTCTTGCTGTTAATTCTTTTGTTTGTAATGAACTTCACTCTATTTGATTCTGCAAGATCAGTGCATTCCAAATGCAGTTGCAACCGTCATACACTATACCTTATTTGTCTTTGTCTTTCCATACAAATTTCATTTAAGGAATCCTTGTTATTTTTCAATTTAGTTTTAATTTGGATTTATTTGTTTTCATTTCCTTCACTATACTTCAGCGAGCATTTTGTTTCCAGCGATGAGTGCAACAATTATGAAATTCTGTAATTTGCATGACCAGACTTTTGTATCCAATACCGAAGGCCTGACGTGGTAGAGAAATGCATCTGCCTCTGTTTTCACTCCAGGTACTTCCGTCACCACGGCGTGGATTTGGACATCGAGTCTGAAGAAGCGCTGATGGACACCGACAAGGCCCCGTTCCTCATGGTCTCTAATGGCTGGGTCATGGGGGATGACCCCCTCAAAAACTTTGCTGAGTCAACCTCAAAGGTAGGTAAACAAGTTCACATGTTTGCTCATAGTCCTGTACATTCATTAAGGACAGGGGATTCTTGGTTGCTTTTTATGGTAGCTGTAACTTTCTTGTAATACACAGGTTGGTTGTGCACCTGTTTTGTTATCTTCATTGTGTCTTGTCAAGAGCCTCTCCACTTTTTAGACTTTTGATATATATGTGACCTAGAAAAAGTTGTTTCCTGCAGTGTTTCAGTTTATATGTGTGTGCTTGTTTGTGTGAGTGTGTGTGAATGGCATGATACAGCATAATATTCCAATGCAGCAAATAATGCCTTGTATGATGTATCACGTATGCGTGTCCATATACATGTACTTTAATATTTATGTGTGTTTATTATGCAATGTGTTTGTTGTTGGTATGGTACAACAGGTCTCCTATTCAGGTTCCTTACTTTGGCTGTCATTCCTGCATGTGGTTACTCAGTCACTACCTGCTGACAATATAGAGTGTACACTTGTCATAATTCAAAGACACATGATCAATGTTTTATTTCAAACTTGTATATTTGAGCCAAAAGGGGCCTGAGCTTTCGATCCTAGAACAATCTTTGTCAAAGGAAAAATGGCAAACATGTAGGGAAATCAATCACATATAAAGGACTGCACACAACAAGCATAATATGAGGAGGGCTAGGGACACAGAACAATGAAAACAAAAGGGATGGGTTAGAAGTCAACGGCAGGGAGCGAAAAGTTAAGGAAAAGCGATTTTTGCTTTCATATTGATCACTCTTATATAGTATGTATTCCCCCCTTTTTTGTATTTATTGATATGTATTGTACTTTGCATTTTTTGGTTGGCTCTCACTTTCATTTTTTGCCACATCTTTGTATGTGTACACCAGGCTTAGGGCTCTCTGCTTGTTAAGCACAACTCCCTTCACCCATCATGCTTTTGCTATTCACTCTTTTCCTGTTCTTTATCCCTCTGTTGTTCCTTATCTTGTTTGATGTTGCCTTCCTATTCATCTTAATACTTCACAGGTTGCCCCCTATGATCCTTGGGATCATCACTGGCCCACCTCTGCCTTTTGTCTTTAATCCCTTGTTGGGCTCCTTGCCCATGACTTCCAACCCACTCCTTTTGTTTCCTTTGTTCTGTGTCCCTAGCCCTCCCCAAACTACTGGTATGCTTGTTGTGTGAAGTCTATTATGTGATTGTTTACCCTACAAGTTTGTAATTTTGACTCTGACAAAAATTTTGCTGAGATCAAAAGTTCAGGCCCCTTTTGACTCCATTTTACTCCATTGGCTGGCCACTATTGGATAAGCAATTTTCAGCAGCTTCTTTTTTTTTTCTTTTTTTTTGGGGGGAGGGGGGGGGGGGGGCTACGAACTTGTATATTGTAACAATCTTCACAGGAATTGCACATCATACTTGTCAAAAAGAGTTTTACCCGGTAGTCAGATCTGCCATCTTTTGTTCTTAGACATGTGATAAATCTACCTTGAAATTAATGCAATGAACGCACATAATTGTACCTTGTTCCAGGTACTCCTTTTTGTACATTGTACATAAAACAGTAGGCATCATGAATAAATGGAAGACCGATGAATGCAATGTGTAAAGAACAGGGGGACTTCTTTTTTATGTACATATAAGTGCTATCGATCCAATGAGTTCCTATTTTAAAGTGTCCTTTTTAATTACTAATTCTTGTATCATGTTTGGCTGGACACTTTTCCAGGTGTATCTACGACGAGAGCTGATCAACTGGGGTGACAGCATCAAGCTGCGCTACGGGCAGACCCCGGAGGACTGCCCGTTTCTATGGCAACACATGCTGGCGTACACGCGGGATGTGGTCTCCATTTTCCATGGGGTTAGGATAGACAACTGCCACAGCACACCCATCCATGTAGCAGAGGTATCGCATTACAGTCACAATATCTGTTCTATGATTATATTTGAATTTAAACTTGAACATGATAAAAATCAAAATGAATTCTCTTACTTTTAGTAATCATCTACAGTATCATTATTTTTTTTACCACTGTGAGAGTGACACTTTCATATTGACAGTTACCTGGGGAAGTACCATTTTGTAATTTCTTACAATTGCAGACCTCCCAACTATTCTGAGTGTGGAGGAAAGAATCTGAATTTCGAACACTCACAGCTTTTGGTGCAATAGTAGTTTCTTATTTTTCTTGCAATTTTTTTAAAATTTTTTTATTTTTTCCCCACACTTGTATTGGAACTGCTCTTTCTTTCCTACTTTTGCGCCAAATCGTTCCTGTGTTACAGTCAGAAAGGTAGGGAAGTCTGCAAATGGCATACAGATACTGTCTGTGCATATCCACTTGACAAGTTTCGTTATCATATGCTGCTATTGATTTCATCTTATTTGATCCCCAAATATCACAGTCGTGACATGTTTGGTTTTTTTTTTTGTAGACAGCAAAGCTCCAGTGGTCCCGAACATAAAGTTAGGGGTGAATGAATGTAACTCACAATTAAATAACTTCAAGTAAGCTTAACATTCATAACCACGAAGAACCTTGTGGTAAGGGTGGGCGTAGCTGGATAATTAGGGTACCCTGTTCTAAGGTCATAGGTTGTGGACCTATGTGAACACAGGTACCAAGGAGCTCATGACTAGGCCTGACCTCTGTGAGTGCTAAATTGATTTTTGTAAATTCACACCTGCGTACAAATGCTTGGTATATACATGTACATTGTACATGAAATGGGGTTACTGCATGAGGTGTGCTGCGTTTTCTGAATTTTATCATCGAGCGCTGCCTGTTGTTAGCTAAATACGAGGCCTATTATTAGTGATAGGCATAGTGTAAATGTAACTCATACATGTAGTCGGGAGCTAACAATCTTCCACGATAGGGTGACGATGTGAACATAGCTATTGTCTTCTTGTTTCCAGTACTTCCTTGATGAGGCTCGCAAGGTACGTCCCGACCTCTACGTCATGGCCGAACTCTTCACCTCCTCCGAGTACATTGACAATATGTTCATCAACAGGCTTGGCATTAGCTCACTAATCAGAGGTAAGAAGCTCTTCCAACTACATACTGTATATGTACAAACGACTTGAGTGATAACTTTTCTTTCCCCATTGTCTAAAGGTTTCAATAATATTATTTTTTCTTTGATATGAATGATGAAAAAGTGTTTTTTCCTTGTATAATTTGTGCAGTCTGACTGAATATTGAGAAACACTTGTAGCAAAGTAGTTTTTGTCTATAAGGTTTCAATATATTTTTTTCTTTGATATGAATGATGAAAAAGTGTTTTTTCCTTGTATAATTTGTGAAGTTTGACTGAATATTGAGAAACACTTGTAGCAAAGTAGTTTTTTAATAGAGCACATGCTTATTGTAATCACTCCAGATATAGGATATTTCTTGTAGCTGTAGCCCATCGTACTGGCTCCTTCAGTAGAGCCCTACTGATTTGCATCAGAACAAGTTTCTTGAGCTTCATTCCTCTTCTTTCAACAATGAATATCATCTCAACCGATAAAATAATTACTTGTTCAACAGGACAAGTATTAAAATAAACAAACATAGGAGATGATGTTTGTTTCTTGAAGTACATGTACATGTATACCCATGTATCTAGCAGTCAGTGATTACTATCAATTATGCCACTTATGAAGGAGATGTTCTAAGATACTACCAATTCTAGCCTTCTAGTACAACAGCAAGACATGTCAAGGAAGCAGATGAAGGAGGAATATTCAAATTCAACTCTTAAAGGTGCATGGTCGCGGTGGTTTAGTCAAATGCGTACGCGGGCGCAAGGTGCAAGTTTCTTATAGAGACCTACGCTATCGACTCCTCTTTAACGCTTACGCTGTGGCCCACTTCCCCGAGTCCGAAGAAGTCGATCCACTGTAGCCAGTGGTCCGATCACAGTTCGGCTCATGATTTGGCTGAGGGGATGACAGCTTTAGCAAACTTCTTTTGTGATTTCATAATAAGAAACACATATGCACGCACCCTGGCATTACTACAGACTGCGTGATGCGCAGAGAAGACAACAAAGGTAACGTTACTTAGCAACACCTACGCGCTTTACTCTTGATGACAGCTCAACTTCGGCAATCTCTGTATCAATGCTAACGGTGATCGGCAGTATCATCAACAGCGCCCTCTACACTACCGGGACTATGCACCTGTAATGCATCCGAACAGTTGAGCTGTAGTGAGAAGGTCCATATTCTGTGGTGGTCTGTTTTAACAAAGGGAGAGATCAATCATTTAATTGTGAACTAGAATTATGAATTCACCCCCCATTAAATTTACAGATGCAATGGGCCCAATTGAAGATTCTGTGCAGCATGCATAGCAAATAGGGGGCATCTTTGCAAAAGACGTGTCAAATTATCCTGGCTTGTTGTTACAGAGGCCATGAGTGCATACAACTCCAGAGAAGAAGGGAGACTGGTGTATCGCTATGGCGGGGAGCCAGTTGGGTCGTTCCTGCAACCTGCGGTGCGCCCTCTTCAGCCAAGCATCGCCCATGCCTTGTTTATGGACGTAACCCATGACAACCCATCTCCTGTCGAGGTGAGGAATCTTTGAAATTTGTGATGATAGGACATTTACACTGCAGACATGAGCATCTTTGTACAGTATATTAATCATGTGTAGATGTTGAATGTTTGTTTGAATATTGTATTTTGTAACTGTGCAGCGTAATGTGTTGGATTGAAAATTGGTTTGAAAGTTTTGTGGTAGACAAAGAATATCATCATTTTTTTCTTTGACAGTATACTGCAACTTTTCATGCATGTCCAGAAAGATATGTTAGATAGTGGTATTTTCTACAAAGGAGTGGAGACAAAAGTTTTTTTTCATGAGCAAAATTGTGGTCTGTTTTTGTGTACGTGTATGTGATGGTTTGCAAGTTTTTGCAAATACTGTATGTTGTGATATTGTACATTACAAGTCAGCCAGCCGTCTCGGTCATTTGTAGAGTAGTTTTTACAATGCAGCCAAAACTCGCCAAATACATGCTCATTGTGAGTGTCATTTAATGTGGAGATTCTATTGCAGAAGTTAGCTCGTTAAATGGATTCATGTACGAGCTTTATCAGAGGTGTAACATTAGTATCTGAGTTTGTGTCTTTAGTTTGAGATACACTCATAAAGCCTCTCTCCCCCAACATTTTCCCTCCAGGTGCGTTCAGTCTACGACCTCCTACCCAGCGCAGCCCTGGTGTCCATGGCCTGCTGTGCGGTAGGCTCCACCAGGGGGTATGATGAGCTTGTTAAGGAGCAGGTGCGGTTCTTTCCTCCTCTGGTCTTGGTGTAATGCATAAGTCTGATTTGAAACTATTCCTCCAAAAAGAAGAGATAAGAAATTAGTGCTTTGGAGTTCAAGAAATATATCTTGTGTGAGAGAGAGAGAGTGAGAGAGACCATTGATAATAATATGAGAGGTTAAACTGTACTTGAATGCGCAAAAAGAGAGAGCAAGAGAGATTTTGATAAAGAAAAAAGCAAACAAAAACAAAGATGGCTTATTCATTAAAACATGTTTGTGATGGTCATATTTCAAAAACCTTTTCTTGATGCGCCATAAGATTTGACATGGGTTTGAATTCATGCTAGGTATGGCATAATTTTCTTCTCTTCACAGCCCTGTTTCATTAAACTTGTTATCAATAACAAGTTAAGATAGTTGTTATGAGCCACTGAAATCCTTGCATGTTATTGGCCTAGAGCAAATTTGTCATAGAAATGTGGCAGTTGTTACTGAAAACAAGTTTTATGAAACGGGACCCAGGTCTTGGCTCTCAAGCTTGATATTTCTATTACAACATTGAATGTTATTAGTGTAGATGAGCCCTTTATGCAACATGTGTGAATCTGAGTAAAGCCTCTTTAAGTTTATATTGAAAGGTCATTTTTCCAGGTTTTCTCTTATACCTAAGACATCCCATCACCCCTTTGTAATGTATTATTTTTATTTAATGCAGATCCACGTGGTGAAGGAAAAGCGTCTGTACACGTCATGGAACGAAAGCGCCGCAGACGACAGCATGTCGGAGGTCAACTTCAACCATGGTATTCTGGCCGCTAAGAAAGAGTTGAACGAACTCCACCAGTCTCTTGGAGCTCAGGGCTACAGCCAGGTGGGGGGCTTCGTAGTAGACTGTGGTTATGATATCTTCTAACAAACAAGGAGACTTAAAGTCCTCTGTCCTGTGTGTAGGAGAGTCACACTTTGTGCATAATGCAGATAAAAGTGGTACCCACTTCACTTCTCTTGTAAAGATCAGGGAGGAATCCTGGTGAAGTGGTCAAACATGCAAAAACGTGATAATGATTAACTTTTGGTTGGTGAGGCCTTCTTGGTCACAGTCACTAAGTTGACTTTCTGCCACTCTGGCATACTAGGATATTTCTAAAGAATTAATTATAATCGTGGCAGTAATTAATTCACTTACAAATGCCATGTAGCTTTGAGTATGAAAAGACTACATTTGAATATTAAAACATTTCTGTTATCCCTCCTCCCTCTTGATAGGGGAATATAAATTCGACATGATACACCTAACATATATAGCTTTGTCTCTCTTTCAATAGGAGACCCAAATATCTATTATACCTGGTTGGCATCAGAAGTTACAGTAACTGTAGTTGTGGGAAACATGCTCATAAGCATGGATATCATGGGTTAAATAGGCTAAAAGCCTTAGGCCTGTCATTTTTTTAAGCATTTCAAATCAGCAAAGTCAGCTTCTTGTTATGACTTCAAATTGTCTGTTCTGTCCTCCAGGTATATGTGGACCAGGTGGATGAGAACATTGTAGCGGTCACCCGTCACTGTCCCTCCACCCACCTGTCCGTGATCCTAGTCGCCAGGACGGCCTTCCAACATCCACACAATGCGCACTACACGGGGCATATACCACCGCTTTGTGTACCAGGTACATCACTGGTCTGTCAATTATAACCATTGGAGATTCATATTTCATTTCTGTGCCTCTGCTATGAATGGTGCTGGAGGCATTGTGTTTCTTGGTTGTCGGTCCATCCCTTCATTCCTACACCAGATCATGTTGACACAAATTACGAAAAACTCTGTCGTTGGTTTTTCCGATACTTGGGCCAGATGTGTTACGTGAGGTGTCTATTTCCTGATTAGATTTTCTCTTCCACCCACATACCCATCACAATGGTTTGGCCAAAAATTTCAGTCTCCAGCCAAAAGTTTGGTTAGAGAATTTGCAATGGCGATGCTATTTTGTGAGAAAGATAGGAATAAATGTACAATTGCTCTCAAATGATACGTAAATGTGAATGGCCAAGGTTCTTGAACTTGATGTAATGAAAAAAAAGGAATGTGGAAATGTTGATCTTGTGCTTTGGTTAAAGTCAATCATCATTGTCAGTAGTCAAGATTAATCAAATTTTATTTGAATGAAGGACCATTCTTCTTGCAGAATGTAGTGACTGAGCGAAGAGGTGTAGACATCCCAGTCTCTGAACGTAGCGATTACAGTAAAGTGCTCTAAGTTTTCTCAGTAAAAAGAATATCAAATTAAAGCAGTTTTGTGTTGTGAAGCATTGCTTCCTCCTTCCTCCTCTCTCTTCAACACACACACTCTCTCTCTATCTCACTCCTCAAAATCTTCCAGGCTCAGTTGAAGAGATCATCCTGGAGGCGAGACTGGTACCGAAGGGCGGGGCAAGCCAGCCGCCCTCCCAAACCCACATCACGGGTCTGTCCAACTACCGGCTTGAGATGCAGACCCATGTGACGCTGCTCAACAGTGAGGTCTGTGAGCTCTTGGAGCACGGCAGCCAAGCCCAGGCCACCGTCCAGGAGATTGACTTTATCAACTTCCCTCCCGGCAGCGTCATCGCTTTCAAGTGAGTCCCTCTCAAAACCCATTATGCGCTGGAATTGTCATCCACGCTCACTGGTAATTTACTATGCTGGTAGTCTCCCTGTGCAGCGTGATTCTTGCATATCGTCGAAACCTGCAGACCGTGGAACACTACATCTTCCCGTAGTGTGCTATAGCACTCTGACCTTAGGAGATGTTTGGTGATTAGAATTACGTCAAAAAACAACTACAACAACAACAACCAAAAAGACGTACCTTCATGAGAGATTGACGTTGGCATCAGATATGTACAGTGCTTTCTGTGCATGCATTTGAGAACACACAGCATTAAACAAGAGTGTTCCCAATTCTCTTCTGGTCCAAGTCTTCTGTAATGCCGTGCAGAACAGCATCTGTTCTCTTTTTATGGCATCACAGTCTGTCTGCATCATCATGAAAGGCCCTTAATAGCCCAATGAGGACAAGTCCCGAGTATACTCAGGCAAGCGTCTATGGGAAATGCATCTTGCAGGAAAATCAGCCTGTCCTCAACAGGTTAAATAAAATTGAAAATGAAATTGAAATGCCCAGTCTTTTTGTGTGACACAGTTGCACGACGGCTGTGGTTTTCTGGCGATTGTCGTGCATTCCATTGCTTTAAAGGGAACTTTCCTGTGTGCACCTGCAGGGCTCAGTGCAAGTATTTGTGTCACTGCCATGGCAACTGCACCGCGGAAATGTCACTGGTACTGTAGCTTATGAAGTGTTCATGTGAAAGTTGATCAGGGCAAGTCCAGGGGGACATTTCATGAAGTGTTTTGTCCGACAAACTTGTCAGACAAATTTGCTCTCAGCCAATCAGATACAAGGATTTCAGTAGCTAATAACAGTTTGTCAGATGAAATATCTGACAAAACGCTTCATGAAATGCTCCCCAGGTTTGACTCACAAAGTCTTGTGAAGGCAAGGTTGCAGTGTGCGCCATTCATGCCATGTTCTAAATCCTCATCAGTTGTCAGAGTGCTTCCAAGTCCTCACTGCAAATGCTTGTGAGCTGAAGCTTGTGAGCTGGACTCTTGACGGTTGTAAGTCGTATCTTTCATGCCTTGTTTTCCACATTTTTTCCCTGTCCATTATCAGGGTGGTACCTAGCCCTGGTGCCCGCTCTGCACTCTCCACCCTGCGGTCCTGCATCGCACAGTTCGGCTACCGCGTCAGGACGCTGAGCGGGAACAGCACCATGACGGCCAACAGCTCCAACTTCCACAGCATCGTGGATCAGCTCACACTGACGGACATGAACCGCGTCCTCTTCCGATGCGACGGGGAGGAGAGGGACGATGGCAAGGGGTCAGGGGCATACAATATACCAAACTTTGGACCACTGATATACTGTGGTTTACAAGGTAAGTGCAGCTAGTCGAATGTTTTCAGATGAAATATATCCATATGTCGGCCACACATATATGCACATTCTATGAAAACCATTGAATTGTTCTTTTTAAATTTTCCATTTTCGATCAGTATTTTACTGATATTAACTAATCCTTTTTTTTGTCTGTGTGTGTGTGTGTGTGTGTGTGTGTGTGTGTGTATATGTTGTTAAATTGTTCTGTTACATAAATGTGTGTGAGTATGAGTGTTGAACATGCTTCAGGCAGTCTTGTATGCAAAGTTGCAGGTAATTACTAGTATGTGATGTAATAGTGGGTTTTTGTGATCATTTCAGAAATCAGATAGATAGACCACAATAGATTCAACCATGATTGTTGATTTTTGTTTTCTGACAAATCTTCACAACTGCCATTGCGACCCAGTTGCGTGACTGGAAAGTGGCAAGGCTTGTGATGTCACACTCCCAGTCGCTAGGTTGTATCCTATGACCAGTGAATCACGGCAAAAGTTTTGTAGTGTGTAGTGGGCTTTCATGGAAGCAATATCATAGCCCTCCAGAATAGCAGAGCCACAACTGATGATGCCACTATGGCTAAAATAAAACCACTTTTTTTTTCTCCTTTCTTCTTGTCCCGCCAAGGAATCATGTCGGTCCTGGCCGACATCCGCAGCAAGAATGACCTGGGTCACCCCTTGTGTGAAAACCTCAGGCAGGGTGACTGGATGCCTGGCTACGTTGGCAACCGTCTCAAGCTCCACCCGGCAACCAAACAGGTGGGAAATCTCTGAGGGATATTAATGATAGTGTGTTACAACAGAGCTTTTATGTATGCAAAGATGAGGTGCTTGTAGGGTCATTAGAAATACAAAAACTTCTTTGCAAGTGTAATTATTATTTGCAGATAGTAGTTTCTATCATGCAACTCCACTTCTGGTAATTTAATAGAAAATAAAGGAGAAAAGAGAGAAAATTTTTTTTTTTTTGGATAATAGTTGAAGTGTGAAAATGTGTATGCATAAATATGCTTTTGATACTGTCAGACCAGAAATTTTGCTTGCATGAAACTTTCCTGAATTAAGCGAGGAGCCAAGATTTGCAAAAGTAAAGTGCATGCGAAAAAGGCCATCAACTCTATAAGCAAAATTCTTATGCTGCAAGTGTTTCTGGTTTTACATTACACTATTGCGAATTGTACAAATGGATAATCAGTGTTTTCTTTGTATTTACTTTTTTTTTTCACCCAAACTTTTGTCTTGGAATGCCCGATCTCCAGCTGGGACTCTGGTTTGAGAAGGCGTTCCAACCCCTGACCCAGATCCCGCGGTATCTCATCCCCTGCTACTTCGATGCCATCTTGGTGGGGGCGTACGTCGTCTTACTGGAGCGCAGCTGGAAAGCCATGAACAGGTAGGTATGCCATAAGCTTGAGAGTGTGCAGAGAGTACAAATTGAGGGTTACACTTCAGACATGCGCTAAGAATATACAGCTTTCAAGGTATGAAACTAGAGTAGCATTGTAGGCATTAGAATGTGACACTCGTTCAATTCTCTTCTGCAGGACTGACAGAGCTTTTTTTTTTTTTCCTCAGCAAAAAGTGACCAGATTTGAATCACAACGTAAATATCGTAATGAGGGGCATTTCACGAGTTTCCACAGTACAAGGCAAATATAAAGTATGTAGACAGATACTGGATTTTGCTGAATTACTATGGATATTTAAAAAAATGAGAATTGAAGAAAATAAGTTTACAGAAGAATGAGATGAAATAAAAGGGGAAAAGATTTGTACCATTTTACAAAATGTACTTTATTAGAATGCATGACTTTATATTGCTAATTTTTTGTATAAGGTTTGTTAAATCGGATCAGATGTTACCAAGAGAAACTTCTTCAAATTAGCCTGACCATTCAGTGCTTAGCCATATCCTACAAACCCTGGAGAGAGTGATGCTCCAGAGAGCTACTTTAGGTTACCTGTTGAGATGGCCTATTTATTGAACAGTACATGCAATATTTATTTCATGACCATGAATTACACTTGGGGAATTAAGGACTCGTGAAACATGTATTTGTGAGTGATTGGAGCAGTGAGGGAAAACCATTGTGACAGACTTTGTTATAAGTGTTATCATTTCCCGTTCATGAAGCAAAATGAGCAATTTCCCCTGTAGGACACGATTTATTATTGCCTTTGTCACATTCCGTTTGTCACAATATTTTAGAAATATTGGTTCCCTCTCCAAATTCATCAACATAAAAACCGTAGTGAGATACACGTAGCCCTATATGACACATACAGACCTCGTACAAAAGATCTGAATTGATTTGCAAATTGAGTCCTTGCTATTCCTGTCGCTTGCATGCACAGTTTCGTGTCAGGCGGTTCCTCCTTCGTGAGGACCCTCGCCCTCGGCTCAGTCCAGATGTGCGGCGTGGTGAAGACGTCGCCCCTGCCCGCCCTCTCCCCGTCCCTGGACAATGTCCCCACGGCTCTGGACGAGGAAACGGGGAAGCGGGTGCAGAGCGTGCCCACGATGGCTGCGGGCCTGCCCCACTTCGCCAGCGGCTTTATGCGCTGCTGGGGTCGCGACACCTTTATCGCCATGCCCGGGTTGCTGCTGGTCACCAGCAGACACGAGGAGGCCAAGTAAGTATTTGTTATTTCGGGACGATGGCATTTCATCCCGTCATGGATGCGACACAGAACAGTACATGAAGCTTATTCATGTCAGACCACCACCACTTTGATTCTGTTTGCATGTAGTCATCCATGGTCTTGATAGAATTGAAAGTAAAGTGTATCAAGATGTTTCAACATGTTTTAAATTGATTACTAATGGCACATGTAAATGGTAATGTAGTACCATAAAACCACAAGTTTTGCATGTGCATTTTAATTCCACGAATTAAAATGCACATGAAAGTTCTTGTCTATACTACAAAGTGTAT
Organism: Diadema setosum; assembly: GCF_964275005.1. Taxonomy (NCBI): domain Eukaryota; kingdom Metazoa; phylum Echinodermata; class Echinoidea; order Diadematoida; family Diadematidae; genus Diadema; species Diadema setosum. Next base: position 4,840,088 of record NC_092697.1, read on the forward strand.
ATGCATGGAATACCAGTGTAAATTCATAAAAGTTTTATGCCAAGAATATTTCTTACTTTAAAGTAGTCTAGATTAGATTAAGAATGATATGCAGCTTCCTTACAGTTTTCTACAAGCAGATGCTAATGTTGGTTGGCAGTTGCATTTTGCCAGAAAAGAATTGCCTCTAAATACTCTCCTGTGCATGCACGCACATATATATCATTTGTAGTAGTGCAGTTGTATGGAGTGATTTTATTGGTTTGTGTGTATGAAATGTCTCATGCATTTAAGCACAGAAAATAAAGATGATGCGGGTAATTGTGTTGTTAATACAGTGTTTGTAGTTTAGATAGATTCTGAAGAAGATGGTGATGATGATGATTATCATTATCATTATCATCATTATTATTATTATTAAATGATGTCCATCTTCCTGCAGACATCTCATCCTGGCCTTTGCCGCCACCCTGAGGCATGGCCTCATCCCCAATCTCCTGGGTGGGGGTGACCACGCCCGCTTCAACTGCCGGGATGCGATCTGGTTCTGGCTCTACTGCATCCAGCTCTACACCAAGACAGTGAGCAACGGCCTGGCCATCCTGGACTGCCCAGTCTCCCGGATCTTCCCGACTGACAATTCAGAGCCCCTCCCTCCTGGCTTCACGGTGAGATGGCTATTGATTTAATCGGATGCTAAGCCTGCAACCTACGCCTTTGTCCTGTAGTAACTTTTGGATGATGACCATAACAGTTTGATGTTGGATTTACTCTTTTTATGTTGTTGTTGACATATTACCACTTTTGGAGGAAACCAATAGTTATTAGCCAGCATCGAGGACACCAGGGGTTTGAAGTCGCCTCAGAAATCTTTGGCATTGAGGATAAAGTGTTGTGTTGCTTGAAGTTTGCTTAAAGTGCTGTTTGAAGAGAACACAACTCTCTCTGTCGTTGTACAATAGGTGGAGCCAAACTGGAGGCCTTACGTTCTCTTGACTACAATAGTGCCTCAGTGAATATACGTAGCCTAGCTTACTTATAACACTTAAATTTTTGTACCATGCTGATGTTTTGAAGACATTTTCTAGTTTGCTTGTAATTAGCACATTAGATATTAATATGCATCAGTAGTGGGCTCTAGCATCATTTACAGTAGTGTATTCCTTTTTGTATGGCATCCTAGTTATTCAGCTTGTTTAATATTTAAAACTGCATACAATTCTCTGAAGGTCATGTCTGTTTGTTTTGTCTGTCTGTTTGTCTACAGGAGCAAAAGCTGAGTGAGGTAATCCAGGGGGCAATGCAGAGGCACGCTGAGGGGGTCAGCTACCGGGAGAGGCACGCTGGACAGGGTCTGGACAGGAACATGTCTGACCAAGGTGCGGCCATGTGTCATCCCTGAACTTTTTATGCACCACACTGTAAAGTCCCTGTGTGCCACATTATTCTGAGACTGCAATGCAGGCATGTTTTGGGAAGACCATTCTGTTTTTCAAATCCATGTAACTTTTTATAAATATTTGGTATGCTTGACATGCAATGAGCAAAGTTGTAGAGACAATCCCAAGCTCTGCTATGATGTAATTTGTTGACAAATTTATGATCATTTTCCTTTCAAATGACCAGTAGCAATCTTATTGTACAGGCATGACTTTTGCACTCCAAACAATGACAGAAATCTATATTTTACACATAAGGCCAATAAAGAATTTTGACTGCTTGATATTCAGTCACTACACAGTGCAAGCTGCATGTGAGAGGAACAGAATCATGAGTGAAGCTTTCATTGTAACGTGGCATTTGATGATTTATTGTTTGGGCGGGATTGGGCCTTTGAGCAAAATATGCGAACTTGGCATGCCGTCAACTGCATTGGATGTATGAATGTGGCACATAGAGAGATAGAGATAAAAAGAGCAGACTGTCCATACACGAATGTGGAATGCAGAAAGATTAAGTGAAACACTTGGTGACAGAAAGAGGAAAATTGGACCATTGGTTCAAAACGTTTTTTATTGTTATAAAAGTTTTGGCTAATTCCATGTGCTGCCCTCATTGGTTGTGAACTCTAGGACAATTTGTGCTGTCAAAAAGGGGTGAATTTTGGCAGCAAATATTGGAGGGATTATAAAAAATTTTGAAAATTTTAAAACATTCGAATGTGCACACAATGCATATACTCTAGGAGGCATAGAGAGTAATAATTGCTAAACATATCTCAGCAACAGGTTAAAAGAATGGAATTTCTCACTTAAAGACATAAAGATTTGTGAAATTCACTGAAACTAAAGATTTGTGAAATTCTTTTTAAATATATGTTTGGTTTGGGTTGTCAGAGCTAATGTTTTCAACAATGCATGCATGTTTTTTCGTGTATGCTGTGTATGCTGCAGGGTTCAACGTGACCATTGGTGTGGATCACACTACCGGCTTTCCCTTCGGAGGAAGTGAGTGGAATTGTGGGACGTGGATGGACAAGATGGGCGAGTCAGACGTCGCCGACAACAGAGGGCACCCTGCAACTCCAAGGTACGTACAATGTTTGCAGTTTGTCACACAGAGAGAATGAAGTTGTGAGGTGAAGATATCACTACAGTACATGTTGTTGGTTGTCATGGTAAAGATGAATTTTGAATTGAAGTACAGTCAAAACTCTCTATTGCGGCCACCCACAGGAAACTAAAAAAGTGGCCGATATAGACAGGTGGCCTTACAGACAGGTTATCCGACTTTTGTGTGCATTGCCTACATGTACATGCATCATCGTCGTATACATCTGTAAGTACTTACCTGTACATGTGTATACAATGTATGCATACATGTGTTTCGTGCATTGAACAATGTCGGTGTTTTTCAAGTTGTTGCACAGTACAGTAGCATGTGTATAGTCGTGAAGAAAGCTTTACACTAGTGCATTATTATGACTGAATGAGTGATAAATGCAGTGGTGGCGATCACTGAATGTTGCCCTGGAATGACTGGCACAGCTACAATGCAGAAAAACATGCTGAATTAACCGCTCGGCTACGGCTCTGTGGCCGCTATAGACAGGTTAAAATCTACTGTAGGAAACAAAATTTGTGATTGCTGGCCGCATAAAGGTGGCAGCTATACACAGGGTCTTTAACAGGGCTTTTCTCTCGGGGGGTGGATTTTCAGTGGCCGCATACGGCAGGTGGCCACTATAGACAGGTGGCTGTTAGGACAGGTTTGACTGTATTTATTGATTTTTAATATATGATTCATTTTTATCATTGTATGTATGTGGTATATATCACAGAAGGTGAGTACACTTAAGTGATACACCGATATAGAATGCAATTTACAATGACACTATTGCTATTGAAGGCCTTCAGCTCCTTCATCTGAACTTATTTACAAGTAAAACTCTGTCTTGCCTTTTCCGCTTGTTTTATCTCATTATCAATTTCCTTTTGCAAATCAGTTCATAATATGTTGTGTTGCCCGACGATCTTATCACTAATAGTCTTTGTCTTTCTTTCTCAATACTATTCACTGATGTTTCAGAGACGGGTCACCGGTTGAGATAGTGGGCCTCTGCAAGGCAGCGGTCAGGTGGCTGGCAGCCCTTCACAAGGAGGGAAAGTTTCCCTATGATGGGGTTACTGTCAGGATAGAAGGTATTTCAAGTCATTGAATATATTCCATGTGTGATAATCAATGTTTTCTCCGACATATACTGTTAGTAGTGTGGAAATTTGATGTTCTGTATGATTTCATTTCGTGATTCAATTTCAACTTAATATCAGCTGTCTTTATTGTCCATTTGGGAATTCATTTTGTTTCAAGTCTTATACAGAGTTTGTATGCATAGTTATGTAGTTCATGAGAGTGCCATAAATTTATACAATTATTTCATATCAATATGTAATGTTGAAATTTGATATTGACTACAGTCATGTCTTCTTGAATGGGATTTAGCTTTACATTACAAGTACAAACTTTGCAGGCACGGTGGAGCACCCCAATTTGCATCTCATTATCGCCCCGTTCTATTTGAATTTCCAACGGGCATCCACGGCTGCCCGAAACTGTGTGCATGAAAAAGTCAAATCTTTACCTTCTCCTTGTGCCGCTATGCGTGCCGCTAATAAACTCAAACTTCCCACACTATCTAAGTTTTTAAAAACCTTCCTTTTGATGGAAAAATTATGAAATTTGCTGCACTAGAACTTGAGATATTAAAGCGTTTTGAAAATCACCTCTCGCACAACATGCTCTCTGTTTTTTTCCGACTGGACTATGGCCGGGCTCCAATGTGTCCGAAACTGGCAACTTAAGTTCATCAGGCCTCAATCCATATATGGTGAAAGTTTTCGCTTTGTACCACCTGTACTTTTTGAGAAATCAACTTGTTTCTACAGGGTTTGGAATAGAAAATTGTAGTCGGCGAAACAATTGAAAATGACGTCATTTCTTTTCCTGTAATATTGGGCATGCGTGGTACGTGAGATTCAGGATTTTGTGCTCATTGTTGGTTTGCATGTGACGCAGTCAATTTTGCTGAGTGTCGCACGGCGGTGATTGCTGAGGTTTGCTGAGCTGCTGCCGCGCACGCTGCATGCAGCAATGCGTTGTGTGTGCTGTGACATGCAACGCCACAGTGACGCGATTAATTATACATGGGACCGACCTGTACGCTTTGCGTTCGTGTCATTTTTGACATCACCTTCTGTTTTTTTCCGACACAACCATGGCCGGGAATATTATGGTATGAAATTTAAAATGCAAGCAGATAAATAAATTTCGGTGTACTTTGTTTGAATGGCGCTTTTGTTCCGCAATCACACTTTGTGAATTTTAGGATGATTTTCGAGGCATATTTTTGGTAATTTTGCTCGCCAGGTTTTCGCTAAAATTTCACATTTTATCATTGTCAAATCCTTTAATATGTTATATGTGCATATTCGGACATGTTTTCAAATTCAAACTAACTCAATTTTAATCCGAAAATAGGTTTCCTGAAATTGTTATTAGCTTGAGAAATTGTTTACTTTTTCTCAACTACGCGAGTACATGTTGTTTACTTTATGCAAATGAGGCTCGGCTGCCGATGGATTTCTGCGAGATAATTGGGGTGCTCCACCGCGCCTGTTTGTACGCCCAATTTACACAAAGTATCAACAGTATTTTGCTTTCTGAAGCAATATATTCCAGGTCAAATGATCAGTTGCCATGGAAGTTCTAGAAAAATTTTAGTGATGATTTGACCCTTCCTCAGAAGGAGCTTTACTACAGATCATGCAGTCACTTAATGAACAAATTTGCATCAGTATGTATATTTGAGGTCCACCTGTTCATACAAACAGTGTAATGTTGCATGTATCTGTTACCATATTAACCTTCAAAAGTTGTTAAACATTAATTTCTTCATCAAGCATTTTCAAATGTCCTGTATACTTTCAAGTGGCATTTGATTTGTCCAACTTTACCCAGTTTCATGAACCTTGAAAATAGTGGAAAAGCCGTCCATTTGAAATATCCAGTTTTGAGATAGGTCTAATGGACCTCAAGGCTTAGATATCATCAAGCATGCAGACCAGGCATTCATACACAAGAGCACACTTTTAAACAGTGCAGTATGCTCCATTAAAAAAAAACATGTATGGACTATAAAGCATTTCTTAGATTGTGAATGTTTGTGAAGTGAGAATCTTAAGGTCCTGTATGAAAGGTATTGCCGCTGTTACACTTGGTCATTTAGGGTTACCATTACATTACAATTAGCAATATCCCTTTGCACACAATGTTAGTAGCATTGGACTGAGTGGTCATAAAAGGGTTTTTAAACTCATATGATATCTTTCCCCCTCCACCCCCCCCCCCACCCCAACTCTGCTCCGACAGGCAAACAGTCCCACAAGACATATGCGGAGTGGGATCGCATGATTCAGGCCAACTTCGAGAAGAACTTCTGGATCGCGGCGGATGCCAACAAAGCTGCCAACAAGCTCATCAACCGGCGTGGCATTTACAAGGACAGCGTCGGCGCCTCTCAGTTTTGGGCGGACTACCAGCTGAGGCCCAACTTCCCCATCGCCATGGTTGCGGTCAGTTCCTCTTCTAGAGTATTCCTCCACTTCTCAGTGCTCTGTCCTACCTCTGTAATTTAATGTCAAAGAGTTTTGTTTTCTGTTCCTGTATTCACATTGCAGTTGAACAATAAAGATGCATGTGGTAGATGCTTAGAGATTATTGTTACCTGTGATGTACGACAGAATTTATAATTAAAAGCGTTTGTTGTTTTTTTGTCATATGTTCATACGCCATATGGAAAGAGTCATTGAGCCTTCAGAGAGACTCAAATATTGATTTGCAAAATGACTCCATTTCTTGATTTCAAAAATTGATATGAAAGTTGGTGAGAAGAGAAAATTTATTTCATTACTCAAAAACATATTGACAAAAATGAAGTGGGAAATTATGCTCCCCCCACCCCCCCCCAAAAAAAAAACATACAAACAAACAAACAACGATCAAGTCGGTTGATTTTAGGTTCTTTTTATTTTCTTTAATATTTATCATCCCAGGCCCCTGAATTGTTTACTCCTAGCAATGCTTGGACTGCTTTAAACATGGTGCAGAAACATCTTCTTGGGCCACTGGGCATGAAGACACTGGACTCAAGGTATGTTACCAGACGAGTTTGGCTATGAGTTCAACCCAAGCACCATTATCCTTCTGTCAAACGCCCTTACCTGGCAACTTCTATCTATGATGCTGCACATACTGCAGGCAAACAAAGTTCTTGTGACCCCATCTGACACAATGTCGATAGTGGTCCCTCGTTGCTACGCATTAGAGTTGCTGCATCAGAATGTGAAAACTTTTTCAATGTAACGTGATCTGTAATGTGGTAGGGGATGTACAATGTAAACATCGAAGCTAGCAATGTGACGGAGATGCACGCAAACAGAAGTCGAGTGTGCTTGTACTCTGGTTGTGTAAGAATTGTTATTTGTCTGTATAAAGATAGTGTGGATCGTGCTTGCTGGCAAAAGAGTTGAAGTGTAATTGCTAGGGGATTTCCAAAACTTTGTTGAGGTTGTAAGATGAAAAGTGTACTTACTGGGCTGGCCAAATTCCACAAGTGTCTCAGGATGTGTCTTCTACACTGTGACAGTGGGGTTTCTCTAGGGGGATAAGCTGTATCAAGCACCTTGTTTGGAATGCCACTCAATATCATTTTTGAGCAATCATACCTTAAATATTGTGCTATAATGGATTTGACCTCAAAAGAATACATTTCTTCCCCCCCCCCCCCCCAATTCGAGAGTAATAATGTTCTTTTTTGGCTATAATTTGAAGAGAGTTGCCAGGTTTCCTTTAATGAAATGTGGATGTCAGTCAACCCCTGCTTTCCTGTCAGTATCCACTTTCCTTAGGTTTTCTTAGTACTTCATGTCAGTGGTTGTATTGCATTTTGCTCCACAGTGACTGGGCCTATGACGGTAACTATGACAACAGCTATGACGGTCCAAACAAGAAGATAGCCAGAGGCTGGAACTACCATCAGGGGCCTGTAAGTCAAATCTTGTTTGTCTGTCTGTACCTACACCATTCAGGGAGATACTTCTAAATCTTATCATCTTGGGTAATGTGGTGATATGTGAAGACTTTGGGATAGTAAGAGATGGTAATACATTCTCCATGGTATGCTTTTTTTCTTTTGTTTATTCCTTTCTTTGTTTGTTCGTCGCTTTGCTTCTTTTTTTTCCTTTTTTTATGAAGTTACTGTTGTGCAGAATTATCTGTCTACTGATTATTGCTATTTTGATCAGGCTGGCCTGTGCCAGAGTAAATGAATGTGATACAATCATGTAATAGGTGTTTTCCTTGTGGTGTTTGTCATTGTGGCGCCTTTCTACCTTGTTGTGAAGCCTACAGGGCTTCACTGTATATGAATAATACAGTTGGGAGAATCGGACATCAACTAATGATGGGCTCCTACTCATCTCCTACGGAAAATTTCAGAGAGACTGCCACCATTTAGGGCAAACTTGGCTATCTCACTGAGGTGACGATATATGTATTTGTTATCTCAAATTGTCCTCTTGGTAGGTATCTCATCAGAAACAGTACCAGGCAACCCCTCAAGAGAATCCTCAGATTTAACTAGAGTGCATCAGGGGAGTGGTATACTTGGATACCAGCTCCAGTCCCACTCCTACCGGTCCATAATGCTCTTATCAATCTTGTCACCATCATTATCATGTTCTTGTGATTCTAGGAATGGGTGTGGCCCATGGGGTACTTCCTCCGGGCCAAGCTCCACTTCTCCCGCGCCCTTCCGACCTCGCCGACAGACCTCTTCGAGGAAACGGTGATGTTCATCCGCAAGACGCTGGTGAGGCACCACGTGGACATCGAGGCGTCCCCGTGGAGGGGCCTCCCCGAGCTGACCAACAAGAACGGGGCGGTCTGCAAGGACGGCTGCCCGACCCAGGCCTGGTCCATGGGCTGTCTGCTGGAACTCATGTGGGACCTGGACCAGGCACTCAAACAGTAATCACATAGTGCGCTGTGGAGTCATGCACAACTTTCCCTGGGTGTGGAAGCTACATGTATAGAAGGGGATTAGCAACTGAAACAACAATAAGCATGATGAAGAGTACATGGTATGTAAAAGTCACATGGCTTGAGTTCATTACAACATATTGCATTGTTGCCCATTGTTAAAGTCACATGCAAATGGCAGATTTTCCCTTTCTTCATCCTGATATTAAAGAATGATACCAGCAGCAGAAAGTCGGAAAAAATTACCAAGAAGATTCCATATTATTTAATATTGTGAAGGAAAAGAGGCACTGGGTTTATTTGGGGTTTTATAGGTGCTGCTCATGATTCAAAAGCTATCCACAGTAGCACAGATCTAATTTATGTTCAGAGGGTGTGCAAATATGAGCTACTACCTCTTAAATTTCACTACGTTATGAATGCCCGATTGTGATACCATTTCAACTGAAATAACCCCTGCTGGTTGCATTGCATTTTTGCATTGCTCATTCTATTGCTCAGTACACATGATGATGACATGTATCTACGTCTGACTGCATTTTGTCGGTGAACACTGCCCTCTTGAAACTTGATAGTATTTTCTTTTTCAACCATATATGCCAGTGATTGCATTTTATCTCATCCTCCTATGAAAAACTGACTTCTGCAATGTATCCCACACTCATGCCCCGTTGTGTTTCTTTCCCTGGTGAAGACTGAAATAAATTCCGCAGCCTGCAGTGTTCTTTGTGAATTTACAATTAGATTTGATTTGCAAAAGTTATAATTCGTTTTTAGTCTTTTCTAGAATGTGCTTCCATCTGAACTTTTTCAAAAATTCTTGTCAAGCATGGAGTAGTGAATCATACTTGTAAACACTTGAATTGACTGGAATTATCTATTCTAAGTGTCTCACAAAACATTTCCTTTAAGTGCAGCAGAGATAACCTGTGACCTGAAATTCTGACTTACATCAGTTAAAATTTGTAAACTTCTTGCTTTTCTTTTCTTTTCTCTCAAGCATATTTTCACCTGGCTATCCGGATTTCATGTGCAACTTCAAATTGCATGATAACTTATGAAATGAAAGTATTTTGATACCAGTCAAAAATGTTGATGACCATTGTATCTATTTGTATTTTTATGCTAGTATGATGTGGTGGGAGTTATTTTTTTACACGTGAAATGTGATAAAATGATGCCATTAATGCATTTGGTGCAAATGACTCATTCATTTCAATATATTTTAGTATGTGAATATCGTTCCTGAAATAAGGCAAGTTACCAAAACAGGAACGGTGGCTGATGTTGCATTGAGTTGCTGTCAGATATTTTAAACTTATTAAAAGTGGATGTACATCCCAACATGGCATTTGTGATGGCTGCCCACATGGAAACTCTAATCAACATCTCTGAGAAAGCACCATAATTGTGATAATATTAGATGAATATTATTATTCATATAGTATAAGATATTTTTGCTCATGTGGAAATATATGCAAAATGCTTCTACTTTAATTATTTGTCATGGTGCATGAGTTTTTTCTATTAGTTGTTTTGATATAAGATGACAGGATGCACGGTGTTGAGGATTCATGAGATGGCTGTCCTTGAATTAAAGTGAACTGGTGTGAAAGTCCATCATGGCAGGCATGCATACTAGATATACTCATTGGGTACGTTTGTGCAGATGTACTCCGAAGCCATGTGTACGTGGCAAGACCATAAAGACTTTTGCTTGAAAAATGGTTGTTTAATAACCAAATAGCTTCCAATTGGTAAGTGTCATCTCTGTCAGTGCCACATTGTTAAGTATATTTTGATAGAGTTATCAGATATTTGATTATTTAGATAAGGTATATAATCACTGGTGTTGGAAAGCGATGGAGGAGTAGAAAATAATTTGACACATTGATATTATGCTTTCATTCTAGAAGAGAACTTGTGCTGGGTGGATGTGGAATCATCCAGATGAACAGACAATCTGTAGTATTTATTCATATAGTTCTTATCACATTGTGTATGTATATAGAGTATGAAAATGAGAAAAAAAAAAAAGAAAGAAAGAAGAATAATACAAAGTATATTTGAAGGCTTGTGTTGATGTGGCATGGCTCATGCAGGTTGGTACATGTATATGTGTTTTTAGCAGAGATCTCGATTTTCCCTCAGTAAAACAAACTTGAAACATGTCAAATGTGTGTGTGTTTTATACAAATAATACACATCGGGTAGGACATTAGCAAGAATTTCCCACACAAGGTACCTTTGGAACAGTCTAACACGCCCAAGGCGATGGCCGAGGGTATTTGAACTGTTTCGAAGATACCGAATGTGGTTAATTATACTGTTAACCCGAAGAAAATGATGTGCATTATTTGCTTCATAAAATGATTGAGCAGATCCTTGTCATCAAAGGAATTTCAAATCAAATGTAGGCATTTCAAATTCTATGTCAGCCTTTTTTGAGAGTACATAAAACTATGAATCTCACCCGGTCTCCATTGCGACATGAAAGTGCTAAGAAATGACCAGCCATAAATTACTTATGACCAATCATAAGCAAAATTATGTGTTAGGCAAAATAAATGCCTGGTCATGTATCCAATCATTTGACTAGGATCTGCTTTATTATTACTTATGTTAGATTATAATGTAATTCTGTTCAAAGAGTTTATCCCTTTTTTTGTGTAACTATTTCCAACATAGAGCTGAAAAATATCAAGGTATATTCTGAATTATAGCCAATGTGTGTCACAGCCAATGTATTTTTAATTCTATCAGGTGCACAATGAATGATATCATGAATATGTCGATGTAAATGTTGCATGCACATGTGTTATAAAGATATATACAAAATAGATATATTGTATCATAGATACAGGAAACTTAGTTTTCTCGTGACTAACAACTCAAAGTGAGGTACAGTGTAATTAAGTCAAAGGATAGAATGTGTGGAAAGGGATGTTTAATAGATAACACGGTATATCCTGTTGTGGGTGCTTGTCCTATGTTTTACAACACAGTTGTGAATAGAACAGGTCGTTGTACATGTACAACTGTATCTGAATACTCTCAAACAGTAAGCCTGATTATTTTGAAACAGCTTCCCCTGCTGTACTGCCTGAAGACAGATGTACGTCTTTTTGTGTGTGTTTGTGTGAGTGTGCGTGTGTGTGTGTGTGTGTGTGTGTGTGTGTGCAGGTTTCATTATTGTTGCCCCATCTATTGAATTATGTGTATTGCAAATGTCAGATGACACCTATGAAGAAAGCCAGCATACAATAAATAAACATGTCAGAAGACAGGCTAAAAATTGGTATCAGTGGGAAAACGACCGTAAGCAATTTTATAGGAGATTTCAATCAGCTGTCTGGCTATATTGTAATAGAGGGTGCTGTGACTATTTGTTGTGACGGCAATTTCTACTGGCCCTCTATCTTCTTTTGCTATATGGTGACATAAAAATCAGAACCTGCAGGGAAAGTTATACTTGTAAAAGCAGTCTCTACGAGAAAAGGCAGACTGAGATGTATGCAACGAGCTGGTGGATTTCAGGCAAGAATACACACAGAATGACAAAAATGTAATATTGAGGAGCCATTGCAGCTCAGTGGATAAGAACATGGACTTTCAATCATGATGGTCCCTGGTTCAAGTCCAATGGCTGCAGTGGGTGTGCCCCTAGACAAAGCACTTTATCCTCATTGTCTGGTTTCAAGAAGGGGACTTGTAAAGTTGTTGGTGCAGTGCTTATTTGCTCATGAGCATGAACTGCTTCTCCGTGGTCTTGTAAAAAGAAGAAGAAAAAAAAAAGATTAAAATCAGATTGCAGACTATAGACTGTTTGCATTTTCTGCAGTCTCCACGGTGTCTCCTAGTGACTAGCCTGGTCTCCAGGGAGTTGCGAGAGGATTGAACATGTTCGGTTTTTTAGGAGACGTTACAGTTCCCAGCTGGTCGTGGAGACATCGCCGTGATGTCTCTCTAGTTGCGGTCACAATGCAGGGACTAATTTCATCCACAATGCCTTCTAGGTATCTTAGCAAACTTGCAGAGACTTTTCCTCGATTGAGGAGATGTCTTTGAGATATCTTGGCGATGTCGCAGCAACGTCCCAGAGAATTCTGGGCGAACAAGTTGTCACCTTGTTGAGAGATGTCTTGGACGTCGTTTCTTGGTCTTTTGAGTCGCGGTGATTAATCAGTCAATGAAGTCACAGGGACATCTCCAGTGAGATGCATTGTAGGCCCTTTAGTCAGTAATACCCCAAAAAGAAATGGATGTGTCTTCCCTTTGATGTGTGCTTACCTTGATGTTAAAAGGACTTTCTTATTTTGTGTTGCCTGTAGTTGATTGTGGCACTGGGTTGTTTTATCTAGTTGTTGGATGATTTGATTACTTTCCAGCAAACTGTTAGATTGTATTGAAAAATCTTAACCCGTTGAGGACGGACTGATTTTGCTATAGCACGCATTTCCCATAGACACCTGCCTGAGTATACTCAGGACTAGTCTTCAATAGGTTGAAGGGGGTAAAGAGAGAATTTATTGCTATGCCATGCTTTTCTATGCAGGAATGCAGGTTAATTTTAAAATTTAAAAAGTTAACCCATAGATCACAGTTCTTTTCTTTGTTCTCATATAGTTTAGTCGCTGAAGTAAGCTAATAGAACCTAAAGTATTAATCTCTAGGAAATTAAAGTCTGTGCTGTGTTGTCCTGATCAATTGCATGAGATAACACTTGTATATTCATTGTAAGTCAGAGCTAAAGAGCAGAATTAATCATGGGTATTTATGTAGCTACTGATTATTCATATTTTTTTTTTCCAACCATCCTGAAAGAAGGGAAAAAACAAGAACTGGTCATGATGTTGTGGTGTTGAGGCCATGGTGGGAGTGTATATAAAATTATGTTCACACGCCCAGACAAACCGGCGACAAACATGTCACCCCCAACTTTCACGTACGGACTCTTCACCTTTTTTTTTTTTTTACTCCAACAAAATAACCAAAAGCCAGTAATATTACCTTTTGAACATAATTTATTGCCAAAACATCATTGACTAGCTAACAGCTGATAGTGAGTGTAAATAAACAAACAAGGAACATCTGTCCGCACCTTGCATGCCTGAGATTGTGGCAATGTGCAGAGCTTACAAAAGAAAGGGAAGACATAGACGCTACAATGTCTCTACTTGTATAGTCAGTACTATGTTGGTAAACATAATCAGGCAAAGCTTGTATCAGGATAGTGCCATGGTCATGACACTTCATATTGATTATGGCAATATGGCTGAGCAGCTACACATTGTAGGTCATAGTAGAGTGCAGTTCAAATTTTTACATCCCGTGGCTGCAGTGACAGAAATCAGATCATGAATACCAAGTGGAGACATATTATTTGTACTTTATGTGATTAATTTGATGCTATGGTGTAATTGTGGTACTGTGTTCCAAATGTATGGAATTGAATTTTTTGAGCTTCGATAATTGAAGTCCTGCAAGGCATCAGCTGAGCTGTGATAACAAAATCCGTCTTATCTGCTGAAACTGCTTGAAATCTAACTGCCTGGTATAACAAGACAAGAAATTGTGAAAGCCAAAGGAATACTTGAATTATGCCAAACCATGAATGCTATTAAAAAATAACTGCTTACAAACCCCTCCCCCCTCAAAAAAAAAAAACCAAAATAACAACAACAAAAAACAAAAACAAAAACAGAACAAAGTCATGCCCAGGCTGTGTAATGAGGTCTGATGAATACATGGAAGTATTTCAGGTTGGTTTTCTTTCGATTTGCGAAAATGTCAATGACAACTCAACTTATTGTACTGTACACACAAGCCTCTCTTTAGGAAAACATACTTCATGATGTCCAAACCTTTGTGCAAGCAAGTCACGGTGATATTTAGCATCATATTTATACATGTATTGCATGGTCAGTTAAAGTTGCGTGACCATGATGATACCTGTAAAAATTTCCAGTTGGGGGAAAAATATAAGCGTAATTAAAGCATCAATACCTTGCACCTTGTCAACATACCATGACCCCGATTACTCAAATCCAACCTGCACTTTCACTACACTCACTCCACTGCCTGGGGAGCACCCAGCTGGGTGGCCATTTTGTGGATCACACATACTACTTCCATTCAGACACATATTAATGGTTAGTTTCCTCATACAAATGTTGTTGTTGTCATTATTGTTGTTGTTTTTTGAGGGGGGGGGGCAGACTTACAATGCTTACTACAAATGCAAATACTTAAAACTGTTTCTGTATTAATTATTGCTTTATGTTGAAACCAGTGTTTCTTCTCACAACTGCAGTACACTTGCCTTTTACTTCTGTAAAAGGGGAAACTTATTTATGGTGATTGAATTAGGGTATTGTTTGAACTGTCTAGTGTAAACTAGACTTTCACCTTTGGAGTCTGATGTGTTGTTAATCCATAATGTTTATTATGTTTTTGGTAAAGAAGTTGTTCATGTTTCTACAGATTAACATGTCTCCAAATACAGCCATGTATTTTATTTTGTCAGTAAAGTTGCATCTGCAGACTGCAATAAAAGATGGTTGGACAGTTATAGATGAACCATTGAATTCTGTGTGTCCTCTGTGTGTGTGCATGTGTGCATAGTGGGTGATGTGAGCGTGTGTTAATACAGACATCACATTCCTTGAAGAATAAAACCCACATATATCATGTTGATTGAATACATGCAGCAACATTTGGAGAATACAGCAGTGAAGTGTAAGGAAAATCAGACAATCTGTTCAATGTCGAGTTTTTAGGTGCTGCCAGTGCTGGATGACTACAACATAATTATTATGGTGATACATGGACAACAATGTAAAGAAAATGTTATGAAAATCCAGCATAATCATTCTTATTTTTCCAGCATGATGATAAAGCACTCAACTTGATTAAAAAACAAACAAACAGGGAATTACATTACACATAGTTCAGTATCAACAGGAAGGCAAGTGTACTTTTCATAGAATGTTGCAGAATTCTATTCATATTTTTCCTATATCCTCATTACATGATGTCACAAAATGTGAAGTCCTCTCAACCACCAATGGTGGTGCTGAAACTTTTTAAAATTCATAAAGCTTTTGAACGGACTGCCTAATTTTTGTGAAACTTCTCTGATGTGTTCTATAAATATTGCTGTATTCATTCAATCAAAACATTATTTGGGTTTCACAATTTCCCTTTAACATTCCCATGACTGCTGAACAACTGCTGAAGTCGCCATGTCAGGTGTTCAGGTTGAAGTGGTCTTTAAAATATTCAAGGGAAAACTGAAAAAAAAAAATCCACCAATTTTAAAGTGTTTGACTTTGATTTTATCACAAGGTACCCTGTTTGAGTCAACAAAGACATACAACAATTCTGACAAAGTCCGAACATTTTTGTTGCTAAAAAAAGAAGAAATACAAAGTCAACATTCTACAGAGACATATTATGTAGATAGAAAATGATAAAAATGATCCTGAATGCATTGTACAATTGACAGTGCTAATCACTGTCTCACCAGGCTGACAGTGAAATAAAATTCTGAGGTAACAACTGCTTTCTTATTTACTGATTATAATAATAATAATAAACCATTTTTATAGAGCGCAAATTACATTCAAGTCTCTAAGCGCTTTTAGAAATGAGAAAAGACAGATTATACATGTGTAAGAACACACAATACAAAGTAGAAAATTACATATACATGTATATCAACTTAAAACACATCATTAAACAATTTACAAAGCAATGGTTACTTTACAAACAAATGAGACTTCAATAAAGACTTGAACTGATCTAATGATGAACATTCTCTGATATCATTGGGGAGCTGATTCCAAAGTTGAGGTATTGAATATTGAAATGATCGTTGACCGTATGACTTAGTCGATACATAAACCGGTTTTAACAATTGTTTGGTGCTTGAGCGAAGTTGTCTGGAAGGTTGATATTCTTGGAGGAGCTGTTGCAAATAATGAGGAGCTAACTGATGTTGACATTTATATGCAATTACAAGTAACTTATAAACTAACCTATCTTTGACTGGCAACCAGTGCAACTTGTGTAATATTGAAGAAATAGAGTCATATGTGTGAGTTTGGGTAACCAATCTTGCAGCTGAATTTTGAATTCACTGTAGTCTACCTAACATTGAATCTGACAACCCATATAACAATCCATTACGATTATCAATTAGCAAGGGTGGAATCACCTGTTTACACAGTTGTTGCTGTTGTTCTTTTTTTCATTTTATGTAAGTGAGGGCCATTTAGAAATGAAGAACAATTTTGCTGCTTCTTAACCCTAATCAGGCTGGGCTTTTTTGGCTATGCTATATCTGGGGGGGGGGGGGGGGGGGGGGGCGGATTCCGCCCCCCCCTTCAGATCTCGCCTATGGAACGCGCGATTGCGCCGAAAATCGACACATGAGACGCCCGCGACGTATTCTATCAAAATGTATGGTTGCTTTCTGCGAAAAATTTTTCCTATATTTTATATTAATTAATTATTGTAATTTATGCATAAAATCAGTTTTGGGCTCTAAATCACTTAATAATGCTCCAATTAAGCTAATTTCTTTTTTTAAAATGTTTCTTGTATCATTCTTCTGAGACATAGGATAAAAAAAAATCTGTATCGAAATTAATTTCTTATGTATTTTATTGTTTTTTGAATTTCTTATGTATTTCTTTGTTTTTTGACCTTTTGTTTTTGTTTGTTTTTTGGCCAAAATTTGTCACAGACATTTTTCGAAGCATTATTATGCTAATATAGATTAATTTCGGCCATTCTAAGTGAAAATATGAATTTTTATGTGAATTAATTGAAAAAACACAATTTGCATTGGATTTGTACACAAAATCACGTTTTGGAGCAATTTTGGGGTTGACAAATTTTTTTCGAACGGGCATCGCGTCAAAACGGTACGCGCGGGCGCAACAATTTGGGTCTCAAAAGTTGCGCGATACTTGAAAGAAAAAAGTCATGAAACATCGCGGCGGGAGCTTATCGCGTTGCGAAGATATTGCGCGAAACGTCGAGGGGGGGGCGGATTCCGCCCCCCCCCCCAGCCTGATTAGGGTTAAATAAAATGTTAATTTTAAAAGAAAATCAGCATCACTACCATAAATTAATATCATTCCTACTATGTACAAACTGATGTTCAGTTTCTACAAATGTACAAACTGAGGACAATTATCCAAAGTAGATTCAACCAATGTAGCAAATACCTAAAATCATAATTCAATTCTTCAAAATGTTTGCACTTTGTATTTTATTTTCATCTTTAGTTTATTTCTTTAAAATAAATTTGTATATCATGGAGTTTAATGCAAAGCCTCATTCAATACGGTCATTTATTTTTAAGAGGGTAAACATTTTGTCTACATGGGCAGTAAAAGAGACGTGGAAATGTTTTGTTTGTTTGTTTGTTTGTTGTTGTTTTTTTGTGTGTGTCTAGAATTACATCATCAACAAGAAGGTTGGCCAAGATGTCTCAATTTTCAATCAAACTAATTGGAATATTAGATTCTGTGTGAGAACTGGGCATGTCCAATCATAGCTCACATGACCAATACTCTTAAACAGTAAGAACAAATGAATAAAACTGAATTGTCAAAGTAAAAGCCTGATACAGCCCCTATCAACAATTCTTACAAGTTTTTGTGTATAGAAATACAGGTGATAAGGCATATAAACACACAATTGGTCCATTCAGAACACCATAATACTTATAGGAATACAACTGTATGTATCACTGCAACTAAAATATGTATCTTATAAACATTCTAAAGACTTTTATAGCTTGACAAAATGTAGTTCAGCTGCAATCTTTTTTTTTTGGAAGAAATATCAGATGCCATTTTTTTTTTCTCTATGAAATAAACCAAGCATATATTTTTCTCAGATATAATGTCCACATCTTTATTAGCATTATGACAGGTCATCGTAAGTATTCCCTGTCTTGCCTCTAGTTCATGGGGACATCCAGGGCTCTTCCTAACACCTTAAAAAATGTATTAAAAGTAAAAGCTTAGTTGTTGTTTTTTCACTCAGTTATGGAATTTGGTTATGAACAAAATAGCCAAAGGAGATTTTTGTTCTGGTCTGAAAACATCTTCAGTGACTTTGAAAGATTAAAGATTACAACCCTTGACATGCCACTGGGCAAATTGGGTGGTACTTTTCCAGACAGGTACATCTTATTACGATCATATCAGGGTATCCCGAATCATGTACACATACACAAAATACTCTTGCACATCATTCACTGATATTGTAAATTGCACTTCTACAATCTGCCCTGAAAAATACTATCAGATAGATGATACCAACTACAATGATTGTAGCAAACACAACTTAAATTTCTTGCAACTGATTAACCTGTTGAGGACAGGCTGATTTTGCTATAGCACACGTTTCCCATATACGCCTGCCTAAGTACACTCGGTGCTCGTCTTCAAAGGGTTAACAAATTACCCTGCATCGACATAAATTCATGAAAACATCAATTACTCGGTGTTTAAGTTTAGCCATGATTAAAAAAAGAAATAAATCATGGTCATTCATACACTGGTATACACTGACACTGACAATGGCCTAAACTGTGCTGGCAGTCTGGAATATTTGATTTGGCTAGAAACAATGAAAGACGGAAAGAAACTTGTACCTATATTCCTATGAAGCTAAACACATTTTGTTGAGCGTAGTCAAAGAGAGTGTGTCCCTGTCCATTTGTTATAGGAAAGTCCCAACCAGAGTTTGTGCCTGTTCACTTCTTCACTTCCTGGGACTGTTTTTCCAGCTCCTCCCTGACTTCTGTGAGAATGTACCCCAGGAGATTCTGTCCCCTCCACGTGTCTTTGCTGAGTGCCTTCGGGTTGTCCTTGCCCAGTCCGATTCCCCAGATCCTGTCCCGGGGACTCGCCTCGACCAGGGTCGTCCCCTTTGTGGCCATCAGCCTCTCCTTGAGGTCTTCATTTTGAGAAAACTGGAGGAGAATCAGGAGGAAGTTGAATATCAAAATAATATCTTGATTAACAGTAAAGCATTACTGTAGGATGACATTTACGAAAAATAAGAGCAGAGATATAGTGCTGAGAATATCCTATGGTTAACTTTGGCAAGTTTCAATTCTAAATAGTCAACATACTCACAAGCCTGTGACAATCAATTAATGCATGAATTATTACTAAAATACAATGTTCTCCTGAGATACATTACATGTATCTTTTCATGAATTTTGCAAGATGGTACTAATATTAATCTTACACACCTACTGAGATGAAGAACTTGGCTCTTTTACAGGGATTCAAGTAAAATGCCTTCTCCATTCTCTCTGTACACACACAAAAAAAAAAGGGAGGGGGAAATTCTGTATGGTATATTAACCACTTAATCTGTTCCATGCTGGAACCTGGTGTCTGTGTATAAGGCTGTTGAGATTTCAGAATTCAGTATGGAATTTGTTAAAACTTTTATAACTAACAATGGAAGAGGTAAGAAAATTTCTAAGCAGTTTGAGTGATAACAAATCAATTCAACCCAATAATATTATGCCTTTAGCTTTTTTGTTTTTAAATGGCAAATTTATTGTTTGTGGCCTGACAAACTTGCTGATAAAGCCTGCATTTAAAAAACCGCAAGGTAAAAAAGGAGGAATGAGAGAGAGAGAAAGCATAAAAAATATCACTTAAAGTTTCATGCTTTCTAGAATTCAGTACATGTCCAAAGTATTAAATTGATCTGTGACAGCACATTGACAGAACTAAAAGATGATGATGCTTATGATGACACACAGCATTTGTATAGCACCATATATCTGTTATAGAAATATTCAAAGGCGCAGACTCCTCCAAGACAGGTTACTTAGCAAATGAATGCCTGGTGAAAAATGTGAGTTTTTAGTGAGGCTTTGAAGTGATCCAGTATCACTTGAGATGTATGATGGGCACCTGGAGAGTAAGGCCAGATGAACGAAGGCCAGGGTGAGGCTGCCATCGCTCAATTAGAGAAGACGGGTATATTGGGGGCCAGACCATGAATGGCCTTAAAAGTGAACAGCAAGATCTTGAAATCAAGAGTAATAGCGTAAGTGATGCGACAAAGTTAATTGTACACAGCAACTGATGTACGAAGGTGTTTACCTTTGCCAGGTTGCCCTTCTTCACGATCTTCACCCTGTGTTCTTTCCAAACATCATCGTCAAAGTTTTGGACTTTCCTTCCAAGAGCCTTCATTGCACCTGGCTTGCTAGCAACGAGAATCCGCTCTGCTATAGCTGTGTCTCCGAACAATACTATGAAAAGAAAGGCACACATAAGACAAAGTCCTTGTGATAGTCTATTTTGGAACGCAATCGTAAAAGTATTTATGGAGCTTATATCATACACATAATATATGTGACCTATCATCAACAAGTGGCAGATATTATTTTCTAAATGAGTGAAGATCAGTATTTTCACTTTGAATTTGAGTTTTGTTTTTGTTTGTTTGTTTGTTTGTTTGTTTGTTTGTTTGTTTTTTTGTTGGGGGGGGGGGGGAGGGATGAAGGATAAAGGGGAAGATTGAATTCCCAACAGGAACTGAAGAATAAAATGCAAGTTCCTTTGGCTGCCACATCAAATGTCAGTGCAAGGATTCTATATATTTTTGCTTGCATACATGTCTCAACAGGACAGGCAACAGGGAGAGTTATGAAAACATGTATAAAATACCATTGTAGGCATTGACTATATGGTAACTAGAGAAGCACTCTGACAGCACAGACCTCTGCCAAGCATGCAGCAGCTCATTTCCACCACTGATCTTGTTCTTCCATAGAGATCAGTGATTTCCACCCATACGTAGGCCCTACTCTGCATTAAAGTCGCCCGATTTCCCAATATAGAAGCCTTTCCAATTGTTACGTCACAAACCCTCAGCTGCACGGCGTGCCTCGCCTTGGCAGAAACTAGAGCACGCACTTTAGTGCGCGCATGCAAACCTCAAATATGCGCATCCTGAACTCCCAAGTTCATTGACCCTACTTGCCAGAATATCAATAATCCTTCATAAATTCCCCCAAAATTCTTGGATCACTACCAAAAGTTAATCATCTGTTACTTATCATTCTCAACCTCTCCTGCAAGTTTCATCCCAATCCATTAACTACTTTTTGAGTTATTTTGCACACGGACAAACTAACAAACAAACAAACCAACGGTAACGAAAACATAACCTCCTCCCTTGGCGGAGGTAATATTGCCAATAATAATCATTATCACCATTTCTGCTAGTGCTAAAATACTATAAGCCTACTGATCATGCCTTAAATGAAATCCCGACAATAATCAAATGACAAGACGAGACTGTAGCCATGGTTTGGTACATATCTAATATCTCTGTCTGCTACAGTGTGTCGAGCATGACAGATTTGTCCTTTCTTGCTATTATATTCCCAACTCCTCAAGTACCCCCAGCACTTATATCAATAGATCTCTGCCAGAAGCCCTCATCAAATGTATCTCTGCTGACAGTTTCAGGCAGGAGGTACAGAAACTCCAGCTCTGATAGAAGGAGAATGCTGTTTTTTAGCTGCACTTAGTAGTTATCATGTAGTTATTTTATATGGCACTGTACATACACCACACCAGACCCGCCAAACAATGCGAAAATACACCAGATGGTGGACTGCACTTACTTGGAAGAAGAAGAAGAAGAAGATCTCATTTATTATTTAAAAAACAAAACAAAACAAGAGGAACAACTAGATTAAATGCCGTCACACATCTTATCTTACCTGCTTTTTGGTGCATCATGTACATTTCTGCGCAAGTGTACTGCACCCCATCGACCTCGAAATTTGCAGGGTGAAACTGACTGAATGGCGACTCTGATGTGTAAAAGAATGTGAACTCCTTCTTTTGCTTCTTTTTAGAGTCGTCGCGAATCGCGCCCCTCTCCTCCGGAGTCCTACTCTGAGATGTGTCTTCGCTAGATATGTTGGATGCCATGATCGCTGCACGAAGTAGCACTACTGGCAATTCGACTTCAACGTGACTTAATGATCCGCTGGATCCGCTGGGGAGGACTGAGTTGGTCAGTTGCACTGTTCCGCTATACGTATAGTCGTCCCGATAGCTGAGCTGAGCCGAGGTCTGCGGTGCGCTGACGGCGATGCACTGCTGTTAGCTGTTGACAGTGTTGTTACGTGGACTAAATATTGCAAGTAGATAAAAATTCATGCAGGTTTGTGGAGATTGAAGCAGTGCTACGTACTCGACCAAATAGACTGCTTACTTCGCAAAGCAAATGGAATGATGAATGAAATATGACAGTACACACAGACATGATATGCATGCCCTCTCCAATTAGCATCGCAGCGTTGAAGGAAGATTTCAATGAATTGCGCAACTTCAGGTCGTTGCATGCTTCGTTGTAATCGGTATTGTGTGTACGAGTGCATCGTCGTCCGCTAAGACATATAAGTGTGTGCCAGTAACGGTGTGTGTGCGTTTGTAAACAAAACAAAGCGCGCGTACTGAACTTCCGGGATTTCCCCCGTCTATTCATTCTCGTGATCCCGTGATCACGTTCACCAATATGCGCTTTCTCATTGGCTGCTTTTCATTGATCGCGGGAAGTACGTTCCCAGGGCACTGAAGGAGATGGCGGACTACTAGTACTAGACTACGACTAGAATATGCCGAGCTCTGCGCGATAAACATCCGTTTTCTCGATGAACCTTGTAGTCAGTGGTAAGATAACTGTCTTTGAAACCTGAATGATCTAATTAATATATCAAAGCTGCATGAATTCTTCAGTAATTGAATAAATAAGCACTCCCGCATTCTCAAGAAAAGTAGACCCTATGACATGTTAAAATGGTTACTAGTATGTACTTGTGTAGCCCGGCCCGACCAGACGCCGTGCGAAGCACGACTGCACGACACTTGTGTAAAAATACCGTGACAGCATGCGCTATGCATGCAGCATGGTATGGTTGAGTGTTCATAATACCGGACACCTAACTTTTTGCTATCAATAGAAACGTGAAAAATCTCACAATTTGCCTGAAATTTTACTCACGTGTGGAGAAAATACTCCGGATTCACAAGCGCGCACTGAAAATGCGATCTAAGGTACGCGCTCTTGTAATAGATGGCGGCTTCGAACGCGTGGGGTGTCATTTTTCCCGCACTCAGCATGCTCAGTTGCCCTGCTCATTTCAACCGACCACCCTGACAATACGTATAGAGGGCACTTCAATGCGTTTTTTCGACAGGCCGCTGTTTTTTTCTAGCCGTCATTTTTTCCCCAATAATATTTGAATATATTTTGAATCCTTCGATATTACTTTTGAAGGACTGTTTGATGAATTTGACTTGATTTTCATTAGGAAACTTTTCATCGTAATTGAAATAAATTAGATGAGTCGGTTTGTTTTTTCACATTAATTTCTCGTTTCTGCATCAACTCGTACGGTCGTAGCGGGCGACAAAATGTTTATGTCATGTGTATGTGTAACGTGTGTGCACGATCGTACAAGCGGCGGTGACAATTTTGCGGTCAAAATCGTCAAATTTATTATGGAAGGATACTCTTGTTAGTCTCTACATCTAACGAGTCAGCAATATATAACCCTAACCCTAACCCTATAACCCTAACCCTAATCCTATTTGGCTTTCCATAGTCCGTATCTATGCCTGTGCTGAAGTTAGAAGCCCAAAATAATTTAGACCCCTAAAACCCAGGATAGCCGGTAGGCCTAGTTATAGGATGGGGGGTTGGGTGTCCGGACACCTAAGACTCTCGCGTACTGACTTGCTTATTTTACTTTGAATACGCATTTGGGTAATTCCATGGGGTTGGGACTGAAATTGTGACATACAAGTTGAAAATTCAAGTTGGGTAAATTGAAATTTCCTTTTTCCCCTGATTTGTTACTCCCATTCTTCAACTTATTCCACTAGAAATCTGTTTATTACTTCGCACACTTTCAGTCAGCATGGGTAAACAGGTATGGCAAAATACCTATGTTACACGGACTTCATTTGTTGACATCCTTCATAATTTTGTGTTCTGAAATGATAACAATGAACACATCCACGTTTTTTTCGTCCATAACACATCAACATGTTATTCAACAGGCGCATGAGATCATTATTAGTAAGATTGTATGTTCTGATGTCAACTGCAAGCCACTTTTATTAACATGTTTTTTTCTACAAACCATTAACAATTTCAATCAAAGGTTTAACTTTTTCATCAAGAGTGACACAATGACAATATTCTTAAAAGCACCACAATTGAAGCAAGTGATTTGTATGGGTATTCAAGTGAAAACATGATTTTATTGTTATAATCAGGGGTTTTCAGTCAACAACCTCGCCCACAGTGTACTACCTATGTTACACGGACAGTATGTCTTTGTAACATAGGTACACTACGACATATCAACTGATTTCCTTTATTGTGGTGTGAGATGTTAAAACCTACACATATAGACTTTATGTATGTTCCCACAAATAAGACTATTGTAACAGTTCTTTGGAATTATATCTACTGCACACCTGTGGAACAATACCTATGTTACACAGACTTCAATTCTTTGTAACTCTGGTATGAAAGAAGGCAGACTTAATCAGAAGAAGAAGAAGAAAGTGAAGCTTTACACAATTTGACCTTATATACACTAACATCATCAACTAGTTGTCAACTAACTAAGAAAACTAATAAAGAGAAATCAGACAAGTCTTCTTGTCTTCTCCATGTTCTTTGTTTGAAATTAATTTCTGCTCTTTTCTCCAATGTCCATTTAGCCCTCGGTTTTTGTTTTTCTTCGGTCCATTTTCCCTCTGTGCAGTTTTCTTCTTGTCTAGTTTGTTACATTCGCTCTTCTTGGGTGTTGCTTTGTCGGCTTCCTCTCTGTTTGTGGAGTGCTGTGGATGTGTCCTTGTCACTCTTTCATGTAGTTTAAAACGTAGCGGTGGCAGAGGAGGAGCCATGGCAGATTCATCGACAAACTGAACATAAGGTGTAAAGAGAAATAGAATAAAAAAATTAAAAGAAAATTTTTGTCGGGGTCGACTATTCCTGTTGATGTATGTGTGTGTTTATGAATGGAATTAAATAATTTCAACAATTTTGCTTACATTTCTACCTCTTGGCATACCCATTAGCTAGAGTTCCATGTGTACCTCCCATCAAAATTGGAAAAAAAATGGGTTATGCTTAAAATGATGTAAATATTAATAATAATAATAATATAGCATGTAAAACATAGGAAAATATCATTTTCATACTCTATGCTAAAAACTTGTTTTGATGTAAGCTAGGAAGGGCAGGTCGCTGCCCCCAGTGTCCTAGCTAAGGTTAGGCTAGGGTCAGGGTTACGGTTACGGTTATGGTCCTTAATAGACTCCCAAAATAATACTAGGCCCTATTTTATATTCATCCCCCATCAAAATTGTCGCCCTCTTTTTGAATGATAGTGTAGAGCAATAATAGTCCAATTTTGATTGGGGTTCATAATTTCATTGAAGCCTTTCCTACCCACTACCCACCCAAACTGAATAGGACACTGGCATTTTAGCTTTGAGACTTCACAGTGGGTGAGCATGGAATAGAAATGGTGAATCCTTGTGAAATGTTAACAACTTCATCAGAGCATCTAACAGGTCAGTGAAATCGTGGAAGGAAAACATTGACATTTTCGAAGTAAATCTGTTAAAGAGACAGAATATCACAGCTCCTAGTTCTCTCAATATCACCAGCAAAATAAGGCAAACTCTATTTCTCTAGTTCAGATGCAGTCTGGACATCTACGTTTTCCAACTAGTATATAGTGATGAATACTAACTTTAGCACGTCTACCTTGGTAGATACCTTATGACAAAAGGGTCCAAAAATTCACAATAATCGGGAGGTAAAACAAATTTATATTGCAGTGAAGATACACTGATATACTTTTGTATGGTTTTCTAAGAGAGGAATTATATGCTCCTTTTGCAGAGACCGGCATGGACAGAAAATTTGGCGATCAAAATTATGAACATGAACCTGTAACAAATATCTCAGTATGTGGGACTACAGTATCATCGTCCACAGTATTTTTGGCCAGTTCAGAGGTTTAGATGTCCTTTTTTTTCCTCTAATAGAGTTACAGAATATGACAAATGTTATTATTTTCGTAAAATAGCGTAAAAGCTTACCAATTGACTTCAGAAACATTAAAACTCCTGTACCTACGTTACATGGACAACGGCAGAAAAACAGATCTTGCGCTGTCCAGGTAGGTGTATATTGGCTGTGAGTAGTTTTTCTGCCGTTGGGGGAGGACTGCCAGTGACATGAATACGATTGCTGAAGTTAGTAGCTCTTCTTTTTATCGCGAGACGCGTCTTTCCTTACCTACGTTACACGAAGAGGCCGGACATCGCACTGAAGTAGAGTGATATGTTCTGTATTTTCTCGTTTATTTGGAGGATTTTGATGCTAATTTTTGGATAAGAATACTTCTGAAATATAAATCTCATTATAGAAATAAAGTTTCCGATCATATTATGATTGGAAGTGTATGTAAAACCATGCTATACCTATGTTACAACAAAAATTGCCATGGACATCGTTTGTAACATAGGTATGAGGTTGCTTGAAGATGCTCTGGTGTTCTTATTTTGTTACAAATGTTTATGTGCCTTATAGTCTTTTTAGAAGTCACCTTGCCTCTCTTAATTATGATAGGCATAATGCTGAAAGGTTGTATATTCCTGTTTTACATTGCCATGAAAATGGCATATATTTATGTCACAACATAAACCACAAAAAACCATGGGACATCATTAGTGAAACAGTCATAGACAAAATACATTTGTACACAGGCTTGTTTTTTTTCATCAAATAATTCTTCACACATTTCTCTTCAAGAATAACTGCAAACCACCGACAATTATTTGATAAATTTGTCAGAATATGACTTTTATTCCCTACACAACATGAAAATCTAGAGAAGACCCAACCCCATGGAATGACCCATTTACGCACAGCTCCTCACTGACAAACAACTGTTTAGGTAGGCGCGTCGTTGTCAAACCAGACGCACTTTACAGTACGCGTCCGGTCCCACAACCTGTCCGGACAGGCAATGACTGGGTATATGTAGTTACACGATAAACCTTATTCGATTTTGCTAAATTTCGGTAATTTAGAGGGAATACTTAGTTGTTTTCGCCACATTTTAACGTTACTCGGTAGCGTAGCCCAGTGAGGAATCGAACACCGTTGCGCGTAGTCCCATGCGTACATTTTCTTTCTGTACGCGCAATGCCATTATAATGCGCGGTCGGTCGTTATGGACCCGGTCGGTGGGTTGAACACCTACCATACAATGTATGCATGACCGCGATGGCCAATGGCAGGGATGCGTGTATGCACTATGCCGATGTACGGTGTAGAAATCTAAAGTTCTAGCTGGCAATGTGCACAATTGTCGTACTTCAAAGTAGACCTAGATCTAACTTTTTAATAGATTTACTCAAACTCCAGGGAGAGAGAGAGAGAGAGAGAGAGGGGGGGGGGGGGGCCTGAGGTAGTGACTAGGGACAGGGTCTAGACCAGCGTGTTTAGATGTCACAGTGACAGAGTTCTCTAGACCTTACATCGTCTAGCTAGCCGAAATGAGTTGCCTCTAGCTCTAACGTATTATTAAGTAATAGATCTAGGCACCCTACAGTAAATCTACCAAGCAATAGTACCATGATTTGGCATTTATCATGGGCATGAGTTAATGACCACACACAGTCAGTTCAGGCTAGCCAATAATTTGACTGCCTGCTAGTGCTAATACATAACTAGTTACAGTCTGCTTCTGCATAGACCTATCCGCAGTCAAATTTTAGCATGGGAGGTTGAACATTGTGATGTCCTTGTTGCAGATTTTGTTTGTTTGTTTTTTATGCCTCCGCCACGAAGTGGTGCCGGAGGCATTATGTTTTCGGGTTGTCCGTCCGTCCGTCCGTCCGTCCTTCCGTCCGCCCGTAATGAATTTTGTGGACAAGGTAACTATCAAAACCTGTTGAGGTATCCTAATGAAACTTGGCATGTATGTGTATTAGGGGGTGAAGTTGTGCCTATCAACTTTTGGGTGCACATGCTCAAGGTCAAAGGTCAAAAGGTCAAGGTCAAATACATAAAATTTCATTTTCATTTCATTTCATTTCATTTCATTTATTTTCCACATCCTGATAAAAAGCATTTACAAAACGCAGGAACTATACATACACAGTGTAGGACTTTGCAACAATACAAGAAAAATAAGTCCAACTTACAAGGATTTTACAACAGACAAAAACAACATAAAAACAGCTATTTCAGTTTGTGGGGGGATCAACATAGACCATTGGTCTTTCTATGGCTGATCCCAAATGCTACAGCAAAGAATAGTTACATTGATGCAATACACACAAGAAAAACTATACTACAAAAAGTGCATAATACATGTAAGAAGGCAAGAGTAATCAAAGTGTGGCGCTTGTACACTGCATAAAACTTCAAATTTATAATATATCTTTATGAACAAGGAATGATTTGTATCTTCTTTTAAATATTGAAAGTCTATTAGACAGCTTTATCACATTTGGCAAGTCGTTCCATAGAACAGGTCCCGTATATTTGAAAGTGTATCTTGAAATGCAATATTTAAAATTTGGGATATACAATCTATTCATCTGTCTAGTATTATATTTATTCTTATTTTGGATGAAGGAAGTATCAAGAAACCCTGGCAAAATGTTGTTTATATATGTGTACATGAAAACAGCGAGAAAAAATTTGTTCATATCAAAAATCGTCAATAAGTTATGTTCTTTGAATAGAGGACCTGTGTGGCTAAGAAATGGTCTATTACTAATCATACGGATTGCACGCTTTTGTAAAATAAAAATACGCTGTAAAAGATACTTTGCACAATTTCCCCATACTATGTTACAGTAAGATAATTTAGGCATAATCAAAGTGTGATATAACTTAACAAGAATTTCAGAAGGTACGATTGCACGTATACTATTGATTGCACCTATTGCTCTAGAGACTTTACAGCATACTTCATTGACATGATATCTCCATGTTAAGTGATCATCAATGATAACTCCAAGAAATTTGGTAAAACGAACAACTGGAATTTTAAAGTCGGCAATCTTAACATCAAAATCATCAATGTTTACTACTTTATTTCTTGGTCTAAATATCATACATGATGTTTTGTCTGCATTTAATTTCAATTTATTGGCTATGAACCATTGATGAACTTTCTCTAGTTCACAACTTAAAATTGCACTGATACTTTGTGTATCTTTACATGAAATAAAAAAACTAGTATCATCTGCATATGAGATCAGCTGCAAACAGTTACTGGCATGCTGTAAGTCATTTATGTAAAGTATAAAAAGTAATGGACCTAAAACTGACCCCTGGGGTACACCGATATTTACAGTCACACAGGGAGAAGAAAAACCATTAAATGTTACATATTGCACACGATTTGAAAGATAACTCTTAAACCAATTAAAAGCTGTACCTCTTATTCCATAAAACCGCAGTTTACTCAACAATATAGTGTGGTCAATACAATCAAAAGCCTTTGACAGATCAAAAAATATTCCTACCAATAAGTTTTTATTCTCAATGGAAGTTGTAATTTTGTCAATAAAATCTAATAATGCCATATAAGTGGAGTATTTTTGTCGAAATCCAAATTGTTTGTTGAATAATATATCATTTTGGGAGAGGTAAGACATAAGACATTTCACTATTTCCACCATATCTATTGAATGCCTGAAGATATTTTCTTGAAACTTAGTTTATACATGTATTACCCAATTAAGATTCTCTGGTGAAAGTTTGCGTCATGAGGTCAAAGGTCAAAGGTCAAAAGGTCAGGGTCAAATACATGAAATTTCACTATTTTCGCCATATCTATTGAATTCCTGAAGATATTTTCTTGAAACTTAGTGTATACATGTATTACCCAATTAAGATTCTCTGGTGAAAGTTTGGGTCATGAGGTCAAAGGTCAAAAGGTCAAGTAAAAATATCAAAACTTCTTTTTTTCTCCGTGCCTTGGAAAATTGTTCAAGGTATCTTCATGGAACATGTACTGACTGGAAGTGATTATCTAGAGAATGTAGGGTTCATGGGGTCAAAGGTCAGGGGTCAAAGGTCAAGTGCAACACTTCAAAATTTTACTATTTCCCTCATATTTATGCAATGCCAGCAGGGTTATTATTTTTTTACACTTGGTGTATGCATGTGTAACCTAATAGAAATTCTCTGGAAAGTTTTTTTTTTTTCTTCTTTTTTTGCCTCAAAGGTCAAAAGGTCAAAGATCAAGTGAAAGTGCTGAACTAACTTTTTCCTCCATATCTCGAAGTGGCTCAAGTTATCTTGAAACTTAGTACATATTATGCATGTTCTACCTGAAAGTGATTATCTTATGAATTTTAGGGTCAAGGGCCAGATGAAAATGGTAACAATTTACTATTCAATTCAGAAATTGCACTTTTTCTCCACACCTGTACCTTGAAAATTACTCAATGCCTAAATGTATGAATGGGTCAAAGTCAAGTTAAAGTCCTTAAATCCCTAGATACATGCTCTCCTATTCATCCAATTAAACCTAGGTCAAGGAAGGTGAACATTCAACACATTTGTGACAAACTTGTCATTTCAATATTTTGCCAATTTTGTGAAAATGTAATCACACATTGTCCACATGTACTATCTAGACCTATTGGGAAAATCATGCATTATGGCGGAGGCATACCTGTAGCCAAAGCGACATTTCTAGTTTTTCTTACTATAGGGTCTACTGTGTACGGGTCCGGTAGATGTATGACCCGGTTTCTTTTATGCCTTCACTCAAAACTCCCTACCTTTTTGTTTGGACACCCATTTCTCAGAATGTGAAGCTGTTGGCATCGCTGGAGTGGAGTCACAATCATGGCTGCGGTGATGAGTGACGGAGGACAGGGTCCGTCGGTCATCTGGGACTTTGATCCCAACCTCACGGACGAGATCTACAAAGACCTCGGGGTGGAGGAATTGTCCAACATGGAAGACAAGGCGGGTGCAAAGCAAGGCATCCAAAAACTGAAAGGAAAGGCTGCTAGTGGAGCAAAGGTACGGTACCGATGGCGATCAATGGATGTGGCTAGATCTTTTGCTCTATTCTTTTTCTGAAATTAGCATTATTGTTTTAGGGGAGGGATGAGGAAGTAGGGATGCTTTCCTTAGCTGCCCAAAGGGCAAAAACTGTTTGATACCGGTATCTGATAAACCAGGGCTGCACACTAACCCCTCCCCCCTTTTTTTTCTACTTGCCCGACCTGCTGAGTGACGGACCAGTAGATTATGTAACGTTAGGTACCCAGTTTTTCCATTTTTTAACTGGTCCATTCCTTAAAAAGTTACTGGTCCAACAGTGATTTATGATACTGGTCCTGGACTGTCAGACCAGTGCCAGTGTGCAGCATTGTATAAACGACTAGACACAGAGGTCTAACAGTTAAATTTTATTTTCTGTCTCCCTCATGTGAGAAAGTCCAAACATAATATCACTTGTTTGGTTTTAATTTCTTTTTCTGTTTTTGTTTATGTAATTATGGGGAGGGGGAGATTAATTACGTTGTTCTTCTTTTTTTCTTTTGAAGTACGTACAGTCCACCATCTCATGTATTATCTTGCGTGTACTGATTGACTGGACTGTGGGTGTTAGAAGAGATTATTACTTTAAATTATAGTGAGAGAAATGTATTTCTGTCAAAAAGTAGTAAAAACTAGTACCCATGATATGATATGGTAGCTGGTATTTACTGTGAATCATGATATATTCGCGGCATGAATTTTTCACGAATTGGAGCCGACGGCCTTTTTTGCGGCATGACATTTTCGCGAACTGCCACTGGCATCCAATGCATATAGTGTAGACAAGAACTTTCGTGTGCATTTTAATTTCATGAATCTCGGCGCTCGCGAAATTCACAAAATTAAAATATAGCGACATTCCTCATTGTACAGTAATTTTGATATGGCTTTACAATGCTTTTCACTTTACTTTACTATAGAGGAATAATTGTGGTGTTTTTCAAAGAGAAATGCGATTCTGAATGTGTAAAGAGTTGTTGCCGTAACAGTTAAATTCTATACATGAGTGTGTATTTCCATATTCATAAGGGTATTTTTATGTCAAACTGGATCTGAAGATGGATCAGAAAAAACAAACAAAAAACTTTAATATCAATATACAAAATTTCCCCATAAACTAACGTGTAACATACAATGTACCATTGTTAAAGTTAGCTGAGATTGATTGGTTAAAAAAACAGAAAAGAAAAAGATTTTTTATATATTTTTTTTTTTTGCTGTTGTTGTAATGACTAGATTTGATGCATACAACTTGTATGTATACATTTTCCTCTGGAACACGTCTCTTATACAGACTTTTTGTACTTTCAGGGAACTACTGGTCAAGGCAAAAATGGCGTACGTCACACCACACCTAGTCCTGCTAGTCTGAGGACATCCACACAAAACCACATCCACAATGGGACAGACTGCAGCTGCAAGCGTCGCATCCTAGAAAGCAGCAAGCAACCAGGTATTTGACTGATCTCTCTTTCGGAAACAGATGACTGAGGTATCATGGTACAACTGAAAGCCCCTTCTCAAATTGCTGCAGAACGCTTGCCTGAACATGAATTTTACTATCCCCCCCCCCCCCAAAAAAAAAAGTCCAAAAATATAAGAAAATGATGTAGAAACTCAATTCAGTCATGGGCTTCAGGACACCCAATCATTTGAATAAACAGCACATGTTCATTCGCACATGTAACCCTGCTGCCTGCTATTCACATGATTCAATATATATCTAATTTTCCACATCTGATTTGATTTTCAGATTCTTTCTCATGTCTCTCTGATGAAGTCATCCTTGCAATATTCCGGTGGCTTCCGATCAAGACGCTCACGCACTGCGCTAAGGTTAGCAGGAGATGGCGACAGCTGGCGTAAGTGATCCAGAAATGTGGGCTGTAGTTGGAACGACGTCTGCCCGCAGAAGAATTCCTTCTTATGTTTGGTTGATTTTTCCCTAAGATGCAGTTTCACTTCCCAAAAAATGAGAGGATGAACATTCCAAGCGTTTTGTTATCACCAGCTCAGATGTTTTATGCATCATCAAATGAGGTGTAATTAGAATGGTCATTTTAACACTGTCATTTCAAGAAAGAGTGTAAGTTATTTGCTGACCATACAAGCAGCAAGAAAGTTCAATGCCTTCTTGCAAATGAATTGAAATTTATGCCTTGCCTGTGGACCAAAACTTGCCAGTGGGGAAAGGAAGACATAAAACCACCACTTCCTCGTTTTCATTTTAATAATGCAGGGAACACTTGTCAGATTTTAACTCACATAGAAAGTGTTAACATATAAATCAATATCATTACATGTGTTGTTTAGCTTGTTATCTTTCCATCTACAATGTATCTATCTATCTATATTTCTATCTATCTATCCATCTATCTATCTATCTATCTATCTGCCTATCTATCTATTTATCTATCTGTCTATCTTCCAACCTACCTACCTGTATGCATCTATCCATTGTGTTACATGTGTATGTATACACACATAGAACAGGGACATCTGGAGAAATAACATCTTTACATACATTGATAACAACTTCCGCTGGTGATAATATAATATATTAGGAATTTTCTTTTGTTCCCATGATCTTGCTTGTTTTTCATGGTTTATTTTGTAAACACACTTCTATTTATTTTCTTCTCTGCGATGTGTGTCACTGAAACCAAATTTCAGCAGATTATCTCATTGATTTTAACACAGATATGATGAGGAGCTGTGGAGGAGGGTTGACCTTTCATCGCGCAACTTTCAGCCACACATTCTGGGGATGATCTTGCGGAGGGGAGTGACTGCGGCCAAGGTTTCGCGGAGTACCATCGCCGGACCCGTGTTTAACGCAGACGACGAGGAAAGTGCAATGGAGGAAGGTGATTCCGTGGAGATTTCGAGGTAAAGTCCCAAAGTTTTGTGCTGAAGTCGGAGACAGAATTCAGTTAGGACTACTGTCACTTTCAGCTGCCTAGCCGATAAGGTGGATTAGTAGACTATCAACAGTAGACAGAGAGAGAGATAGAGAGGGTAAGAGAAATGAACATGAGAAACAAACTATGCCTGTGCATTCTTTCACGTTAATTAATCTGAAGGCCAAAGAGTACTACTCATAGATACAACTGATGTGTATGTTTAAACACATAATGTAGCAGGGAAAGTAGTAGTAAAATCTCTTTGATATTCCATTGTAAAGATATGATCTCCCTCCATTTGCATATCTTTTTCAAGTATCTCTGGGCCTATTAAAGCATAAAATATGTAAGTTTAGATAGAAATATAAAACTTTCACATTCTCTGTTGAGCACATCCTCTCTCTACATCCACCAGTGGTTCCATGGTATCTTTGGACCTTTGCAAATAAAGATATAAAACTTACTTTTATACCAGGAATTATTATTCTTGTTACAATACTTCATCATTTGCCAATGTTTCTGGATATATTTTGTATGTGATGATGAAATGTGTTCAAGTTTTCTTGTGCAGAGGTGATTATACCCTTGTCCTACAATTATGATTTATCCATTGTTGATGTTTTTTTTTGGATGTATGCTCGAATACCGGTAGAAGATGAAAGATGAAATGTTCTAACTTTCCTCCCAATGTAGACCTCCTCTCCCCGCATCCACCCATCTCTCCCTGGTGTCGCTGGACCTGTCAGCCTGCATCACTGACGACCCCGCCAGCATCCAGTCCATCCTTGAGAGGTGCCACGCCCTCCAGAGGCTGAGCCTGGAGAGCTGCAGCCTCAACGAGGGCGCCCTTCATTCCCTGGCTGCTGCGTGCGGCTCCATCCAGGTCCTCAATCTTGCCATGTGTCGGCTGGCCTGCCACAGCGGGCTGGTCGCTCTCCTCACCAATGCGCAGCAGTGAGTTTCCTTTCATTTTCATGTCAGAACATGACATTTAGTGAAGATATAAATGTTTGAAGGTTTGATTTGGTAGGATCTCTCGGCCCTTTGTGTACTTGGAGCACAGAAATCCTCAATGGTACTATACACTCTGTCCTGTGTCCCTGACACAGAAAGGATCAAACATTGTTAGTTAGATTTACTTATCAAAGCCAGCATGAACATGATGTTGAAATATTTCTTTAAAGAAGCACCATCACTATGTAACAAGTAGACGCTTCCTCTTCAGTTGGAGTCAGAACTGACTTTGGAAAATAATCTTGCCCGTTGCAACCTTTGATTTTCATAGACTGACCTGTCTGAACATGTCATGGGTCAACCTGTCACGGTCCGCTCTCGCCCAGGTCATTCCAGTCCTGTCTCCAAGCCTTCAGCAACTCAACCTCAGTGGCTATCGAGAGAAACTAAAAGATGAAGGTATCTCATTTTTTTTTCATTTTTATTTATTTATTTTTTTTATTTTATTTTTTTTAACATGAGATGGGCCCACACGGCAACCTAGGTGGAAGTTTCTGAGATGTATCATGATAGATGCTGTTTAGACTTGAATGCATGAATATTTGCTCAGAATGGTCTACTGTGTAAAGTGCCAAGTGTTGCTGGTCTTTTGAACAAGCAAGCATGTGAAAGAATCACATGTTCAATCAACTTGCCTTCAAACTTTATCTTCAAGAATGTGAGAAGGTTACTAGTATGATTCTTCTTCGATAGGTTTGAGAAACTTTTTACTTAGTACCCTCATAGTCAGTGTCTTTTAGTGTGGCGCAGCTTTTCATTCGATCTTATAGAAATAGCCTCTTTTAATCATGTGCATTGGAATATATAACAGTTGTACAGTGCATTGTTTACATAGGTCGATATGAAATACAAAGTGTCTGCCTACACACATTAAACTTTACTTACAACTGGATCTGACAGTGACATGCATTCTATTTGGTTTATATCATAACCAGGTAAGTATTTCCTATCCTCCAATTTCCACAAATTTTCTAGCCGCTGACATATTGAATTTAGTTTTGAAGCACCCTCATATCTTTGACAGAAGGCAAATATGTATCTAGAATGAGTTTATGGTGGGAAAATTGGAAGACCCATGTCATGTATTAAACTCTTTATGGACAGGTACAAAAGCCTGTAGCTCAGAAAGTTGATGTGGCATGCTTACTGTTAAGGAATATGAAATGATTACAATGTCTCAAAAAAAAGCCAAATATAGATGTTTATATATTATTATATATGTTCATGAACAATTCACCTACAGTGCGCTCCCGTTATATCGAACATGGTTATAATGAAATTCCGGTTACAACAAAGTAAAAATTCAGGCCACAATATTATCCGTTCTATGTTTTTTATCGTTTATTTATTCGGTTATAGTGAAATTTCGATATAAGAAAGAAAACTGCCGGTTCCGAGGACTTCATTATAATGGGAGTCCACTGTAAACATACATATCATTCTGTAAGAGAAAGGGAGAGAGAGGAAGAAGGCGATTTAAGGAGATGACCAATAATGCTCACAGGACTGTCTCTTTTCCATCTTCCTGCCACATTCTGCTTTTGGCTGTTTTGACAAAGATGTCACTGTTTTGGTGTCACGGTGCAAATCTTTGGTGGAGCTGGACCTGAGTGACTCCACCGTGCTGACCAACCACGCCCTGGCAGCCATCACCGAGAGCTTGGCCGAACTTCGACACCTGTCACTCAGCCGCTGCTACGACATACCCCACTACGCATTTGTGTGAGTTGCATACTGTATGTGCCATATGTTGATAGGTAGTCTAAATTTTTGTGAATCGGGACTTCCCGATGATCTTGCGAGTGGTTAAATTTGCGATCGTGGAGCACTGTACCAAATGGAGAAATGCTTACATGTACGTCACATTCATATCGGGATCGGAGTCAATATTTTCGTGTGTCTTTGATATCGCGAATAGCTCTTGACTCACGAAATTTTCGAAAATAAAAACCTTGCGAAATATTCGGCATATACAGTAATTGATGTTCTTTAATGGGGGGGGGGGGGATAATCAGTGATTGGACATCACACTCATTTTTTTTTAAGGTAAAACTTAGTTCTCAGAAGGGCTAAAAATTTCTCTTCCACAATTTGGACTTTGTTTTGCAATATATTAAAAGCCTGTACCAAGAAACTTGTCCAGCTGATGCGATATGCCATGATATTGAGTTGTGAAATATTTTGAGATAAAAAGTGTGAAATATTTTTAAAGAGAACGAAAGTTTTACTGTGTACCCTTGTTACCTCAAATGGATCTTTCACTGATAACATGAGTGTGAAAAAGAAAATCCAAGAGAAAGAAGCTAAACTGAGAAAATAGACAATTGAATGAATGAACAAATGAACCAGGGAATGCTTGAATGAACAACTGAACAATGATGCCATACAGTTTTCAGACATTTGCAGGGGATGTCATTGGTAATAAATGCTCTCCATATCGTCAGTTGAATTAAAACTTATTTGATTTTTAGGTGGTGAAATTTCCTATTAATGGTACCTTTAAAATCCAATGTTAAGAAAGCATAATTCACAGTACAGTTGAACCTCTCGTATCCGGACAAGTCAGGACAGGGGCTCATCCGGATAAGGGATTTGGCCAGATATGGGAGACTCAATGCTTTATACATGTACATATACATACACATGTAGTGATGTACTGATGTAGCCCATTGTAGTACCACATTTAGTAATGTGTATACTGCAACCTTTTCATTATTACACTCAGTAACAGACCCCAAAATAGAGGTTTGTGTTTGCAAGAATGAAATCATTTTCTTTTATAAATTCTTGGGATGATTTACCTAAATAATTATTAAGAAATGTATCAAGTATATGTAATTCATGTGTGTTTGTGT
This sequence comes from Diadema setosum, assembly GCF_964275005.1. Classification (NCBI taxonomy): domain Eukaryota; kingdom Metazoa; phylum Echinodermata; class Echinoidea; order Diadematoida; family Diadematidae; genus Diadema; species Diadema setosum. Next base: position 4,878,564 of record NC_092697.1, read on the forward strand.
AGGAGTTCTCATGGAGTTGGGAATCCCCCTTTCCTCCTGTAATTACTGTATAATTAAAAAAAAAAAAAAAAAAAAAATCACGGCGAGATTGCGTCCGTATAATAGAGAGATCCGGATAAAGGGAGGCCGGATAATAGAGGTTCAACTGTAGTTCATTTTCCCTCCGGCTGTGCTCTCCGATTTTAAACAGGTCAGTGACGGAGATCAACACGATGAAGGCGCTCGACGTGTTCGGTCTACTGCAACCGCCTCAGCTGGAGCGCCTAAAGGTCCAGATGCCCAAGATCGTGATCAACTCCTACCCCTACTCCAGCATTGGGAGACCGACCTTTTCCAGCAAGCAGCCGCGACACATCTGGGGAGTCGAATGCCAGGTCTGATGCACCCCCACTCAGAAACTCGCAAACGATTGATCTTGTGCCATGTCCAACTCTTCAACGAGTCCATCGCGTCTTCAGCTTTCCCAGAGTCCTTTTTATCATTGAGCGTCAGATTCAAGTGGAGACATGTAATGGATACGAGTCAACGACTCCAGGGAACAATTTCTCGACAGGCAATCAAGTAAAGCTGAGATGTTGGATGGAGCAATTCACACATTGGAATCAGTCGTTCATGCCATGCTATCTGCCGAGAGCAGTCGGCACAGACACTGATTGTGCACTGATAGAGAGAGAACATGCACACTGAATTTCTACTTTGTGCTTGTAAACGTGGACACAGCAGTCAGACATAAGCAGCTACAGCCAGGCACATCAAGGACTGATTCTCGAGGAAGGATACTTTTTTCTGCTCTCTCTCCTTTCTTTTCTTTGTTTTGTTTTGTTTTTTGTTTTGTTTTGGTAGTCACTCATCCAACATTTCATGCAGTCAAATCTTGCAGCAACACATTTGTATGGATGTCGTATCAATTTATTTCTGTCCTTTGTGATGATTATCAAATACTTTTGTGGCAGTCATAGCGCTAAACACGTTTCCTGCCAGAGGTAGCTATGTGTTCTGATTAACTTCTGTGTAAAAAAACAAAACAAAACAAAAAACTAGCTGTGTTTGATGGTATGAACAGAATGGTCTAAAATGGGAAAGCTATTTATGCTGCAAAGGTGTCTTTGATGGTTCAGCCCACAAAGTCATCAGATTGTAGTTTTGTTTTGTTTTGTTTTGTTTTGTTTTGTTTTGTTTTGTTTTTTTAGCAGAGGTTTTTCAGTTGCATAATACTGTGTGGATTGTACTATGTTGAGCTAAATTGTGTATCCTTTTTTTTAACAAGTTTTGATCATTATGATTATTGCATATGTGATTAAAAAAAAAACAAATGAAACATATTGCTGCTCCAAAAATAACTTGAAATTGAATTTTTCACTGGTGTTTTCCTTTTCTGTAAAAAAAGATAGCAATTACATGTAAGTGCTTGTATATTCTAAACAGAATAATGACATGAAAGAATGATTTGAATGACGCAAGCTACATTTGTTAGTGGAAGCAAGCATGATTCAATTACTGTATCTTTATCATGTTTTATGTCATTGATGTACATGTCTCGTGTCATTCATGCTTTGAATTTTTCTCAATAGATCTTAAAGATTGAAACTTTTGTGTTGGCAAACAACCGTTTTAACATTAACTACAGCTACTACAGCTTTTTAAAGTCAAATCAGGCTCATCTTTACTTTGCATTTAGTGTTGTACTTGCTTACAATCATGGTGTCTACATGAGTACTTATGAAATGATTTGCAATACTGTTTTATCATGGATATTTTAAAGTTATGTTCTCTCAGTGTCTTCTGCAAGTACAAAAAGTTCCTGTTTTACTTGATTTTTAGTCATGAACTTCAATTTTATTTTGTAGGTATTAGTATCTCCTTTAAGAAGAAATGTCTAATTTTATGAAGAGAAAAAAATTGTTAACGACTACATGTAGCCATGCCCACATCACAGTGTTTACTGGAGAGAAACAAAGCAAAACATCTGGACCAATCTATTAAGACTTGACAGAAGATTGGCAATTAACATTCTTTTTCAGAAAGCCTCCTTATGATGTAGGTTTGTTCTCCTAACCGCTGAATATTACATTTTCTGAAATATGACAAGCGTAAAGAGTACTTTAGAAGTGATCACAATAACTGAATGTTAGGCAGAAGTGGGAATTATTGCAGGTTAAGTTAAGTTTCACTTTCCATATGGTAATTATATGGCTTACTGCTTTTTCCCTTCTCCCTCTCCTTTCTGTCTCCTTTTCATACACTGCTGTATATATTTAAATATACACTGTATATGTTTAACACAGAAATAACCTGTTCATATGCAGCCTTATGTTACCAACACTAACAGCAAATTACATTCATTTTACTCAGAGTGTGGTCTTTCTAGCAAGCTTTGAGATAGTGATGAAGTCTTTCATTGGATTCAAAACGTGTTATCTATTGAGACCGGTGAAGGATGGCGGAGAAGGTGAGGTAATTGGTTGTTGAGTCAAATGTA
>NC_092697.1:7167361-7199861 GCF_964275005.1 Diadema setosum
CATTATCATTCAATGCTGTAGGCGGGGCATCTCAGAGGTATTAACCCTTTTGTGTTTTGCTATTACATCGAATATTTCCTGCTTCAGTGCGCAATCGGTCAAATCAATGATTATCTTATCAGCTACACTCGTTAGGGCCGGCGCTGCGTTTTTAAAAGTGGGAAAGGGGGGGGGGTGTCGAGCAGTTTATATTTCTGGTGAAACTTCCGGGTTTCATCAGCTGGCAGGTAAAAGAAAAACAAAATACAAACAAACAAAAAAGGTCCAAAGTGGTCGGACCCTATGTATGCGTTTGCATTATCCAAAAAGGTGGCGGGACCCCCCCCCCCCCCCCCCCGCTGGTTGCGCACTGCTCTTCAAATCAGCCAAACCTGTCGATTGACTTATCACTGATCTCTATGGATTTACATACACAGCCAAAGAATATCGACTGGAGTTGACCGTTTACCGTTTACGAAAACTGTTCTTGGTTTCGAATGTACCCCGGCGGGCGGCAAATGAAGATCGAAAAATAATAAGTAAAAAAATAAGTGTATGGGACTACGCTCGCGTCTCGACATTGAATCATTGACGATTATCATCAAAGTTCCACAACATATGGCTGGATGTGTCTTTCCCGGACAAGCCCCCAATATTGTAACAGGCCGGGCTGTCATCCATCCCGCAGTCACTAGCCAACCCATCAGCTGTGAACACCACAGATGAAGTCGGATTTGTAAAGTTGATCAAATTCAATGTCAGCTTGTGAATGTACTTCGCCATTGTTTGGAACCCTCTCTCAACCCGCGTGACAATGATTTTTTTTTTTTTGTATAGGCCTATTTATAACATCTATTTATACAAAGATACCAACCAACATGTGTCAAAGGGTACTAAGGAGTGTGTAGGCGGGATTTACTGTATGGGCAAAAATCTGAAAGGGAAACTCATTAAGAAGTGCCATAGGGGCACAATCACTCTGCCAGAAAACTCGAACCAGAGACCTCGTGACTGAGAGTCCATGTCCACTGAGCCACAAGGGCTCCTCAGATACCACGTCGTGTTGCTTAAAGCGCATGGCAACATTGCATCTAGACCAAATGCTTTGGCCCGAGAGCAACTGTCATTTAATCAAGATAACATTTCCTTTTATTTCTTTTGCCACTTAATGGGATACGAAACTGTCTCCGAGTTTTGAAGGATATTAGGACATTATTCGTTTAAGATTAGGACTAAAAAGTATTTTGCCGAGACCAACAAGGCCGAACAATAACCCACCGACTGATGTGAATAAACAGGGAGAGACAATTTGCTGGGTAAAGTCAGTTCCCCTGATTATCGGATTTTTCTTATCGCGTTTCCTTTCGGGAATTTCATGTATTTTTAGAACATTTCTTTCTTGCCTTCAACATTACCTATGATGTAACATGTCCATAAATATATGATCCTGTACTGATATCTAACGTTATATCCTACCTAGCCTTATCTTCACAATGTGACACTAACTCTCTCTTGTACCTTTGGCAAACTATCAGCATGCAATGTCAGCAGCATTTTGAGTTGGTAGTCCAAGGGTTAAAAACTAAAGCTGAGTACAGCTTTCAATTTCACATCTGAATTTCTGCTACATGCAAATAATAAACACATGGGCTATAATTCCCCTTTTCCATGAGCCGAATTTTGTGAATGGACCTCTTAGCTTCCCCAAGAAATTCTTCTCTCAATTAAACACTTAATCTCGAAAGACTACTTTTATTGACAGTATCTTAAAAAGTCACAGAATATAGCAAATCTTAACTGAATTCCAAGCATGTTTTATATTCATACTGGCTGGAAAGGAAAGAACAACTGAAAATTATTATACGCAGTACGTCTATGCTATCGACTCCAAAAATAATCGTGCGAAATACATGATGCTATCAGAATGTAATACAAAATCATGTATTGCAACGAGATTCTCTGTGAATCCTAAACATTTTCACACTGTTTCACTCCTATTTTTTTTTTTTTTTTTCTTTCAGCCGTACCGGGGTCCCTCATTTTCATGACAATGGTGGTGACGAACCCGTACGCCGGACTTCTGGCCGACAAGTTCGGCAACCGCCCTGTGATCTTCGCCGGTGGTGTACTCTCTTCCCTGGCCATCTTTGCGAGTTCCTTCGCAACCGATTTCACCACGCTGACCATTATGTATGGCCTTGTTGGCGGTGAGTATTTATACAAACACAAGGCGTTCATAACCCATGTTAGCTCACACGCTATCACCATACACAATTGTGACAAAGTCCTGCACGTTTTTACCAACAGTTTTGGTGTAAAATAAATAAAATGTGACCGATATTGATCGAGAAATATATCATAATCCTTTAAGTTGACGATCTCTTTATTGAATACCACATATTTTTCTCGGGAGTGTGTTTGTGGGGGAGGGATGTTGAAGTGTAAGTCACAACAAGCCATCTCTTTAAAAAAAAAAAAAGTCTTAGACCCCGTTTACAGTGCGGGGCCGGGCTCGGCCGCGGCTCGGCCGCGGCCGAGTCCGGCCTCAATTGCGCGGCCGAGTCTCGCAATTTTGTCCGTTTACACTGCTGGGCTCGGCCGCGCTTTTGATTCAAACCTTTCAATATTTTGTCGTAGTGGCGCTCTGCTTGCAAACAAACGCAATTTGGTATTGTCTAGTTTTCAGACCCTTTGCCAAATGAATTCCGTGGCGACGAAGTCGCCGTTCGGGCAAAGGCCTTTGCCGAAGGAAAAAATCCTTTGCAGGACAAAACCACCTTAAACTATACTAGTTTTCGATGTCGAGGGGGTTAATATCCTGAACATCGAAAGATACAGGCAGAGGGTTTGGAAGCCAGACTAAAATTGGCCGCGCAATTGGCCGCGCATTTGGCCCAGTTTGCGTTTACACCAAGAAGAGGCAGGGCTCGGCCGCGGCTCGGCCGCGGCCGAGACCACCTCCAGAGCGAGGCCAAATGCGAGGCCAATTTTGGCCTCGCATTTGGCCTTTTGCGCGTTTACACTGAAGCGGGGCTGGGCTCGGCCGCGGCTCGGCCGCGACCGAGGTAAACGGGGTCTTATTAACTCATTTCTCATTGATATTTTCAATCAGTTGAACTTATGCGAGTTGATGATTACAAGTGCTCCAACATGTCCAACGTCACCTATAGACATGTTCGGTTTGGGCGCCATAGTTGGGACTTCAGTATGCCTAGCTATAGTTGTTTTATGCACCGATACAGCAACGCACCTGCCTCATTGCTATACCTATTGAATCATTTTTTTTTCTTATTTTAGAAGTCATCCCCCCCCCCCTTATGTCTATCTTAAACCCGGATTAGTCTACAGCACCCGATCTTGAATAGAAACCTCGAGTTTTTGTTCTCTTGGAATTTACTTCATAATACACCTGTACTGCAGGCAGCGATACTTTCGGAAGAGCCGTCATAAAGAACGTCCGAAGAGCATTATACCTTTCTATACCCTACAGAATCTACAAATAAATTATGATGAGGTGGTAAGATACTGTGATTCTATATTTTGTGACCTTGCACTAGCTGTCAGTGTAAACGACCCAGAGATAACACTGGCAAAGAACAAACACCTGTCAACGTTCCACTTCCTAAGAGTCACGTACAGGTCAGTAATCGTGTACGATATATGATTATGAACATATGGATGAGATAAAGAGCACAAGGGTGTTAGGTATCTTACGGCCAATTCCTCAGCAATAAGAGATTGTAACACCAGGGAGGTGCTAGAGAAGGAGAGACAACTACTGCTCTCCTTTGAAGTCATGCGCGGCGCCGCCGAGAAGTTATGCGTTCAACTACAGGTGTTACCCATGTGCTTTGACAAAAGAGAGCATCAATAATCGGGACTAGCGCTCTCACATCTAGAAATACTTGCCCCTACTGCAATTCGCTCTCTCTTTCAATGTGATGGCAACAATGAATTTGTGTAGCTTGAATTGGAGCAGCGAACCAAAATGCAGTGGAAAACTAACAATTTTATAACAGCAAATAGTTTAAAAGCACGCTGGAACACGTTTTAGCGGAGTACTTTGAAAGATCAAAATATCCCAGATTAAAAGATTAAAAAACTAGCATGCACAAATATGCGCATTATAGAAAAATATTAGGTTTTTAAGATGGCCTAATTTTCATTTCATTTTGATTTGCCCATTACGAAGAAACTAGAAATACATGTTTATGATATTGAATTCTTTCCTAAACTATTCTAAATCAATTCGAGTAGACATTTCTATTTCATTTAAAATTTTACCGTGAAATAAAACTTGTAATTCAACGAAAGGTGAAATGCGTTCTTCGTCTCCGAACTTCGTCTTGCAAACCAGAGCGGCGCCGATCATGACTTCAAAGCGTAATGGAATGCTAGACATCCCATTGTAACGCCTTGAACCCAAACATGCGTTTGCATGAATTACGAAGAGTTGCCACCCATTTTGCATGAATTACGAAGAGTTACCACTCCATCTCTGTAACACCTCCCTGGTAACACTCTTTAAATTCACCTGGTATTATTCTATGGTCCCCTTCCCCAAGCTCCTCCGCTCGTCAGGGAAGAATATATAATTCATCGGAAAATGTTGCGTCATAACATTAGATAAAATGACATGATTTCATACCAACATAAACGATTCATAGCTGTAATGAGCATATTCCTGGAGTAGATCCCACCCTTGTTTGAGAAATGAGATATAGTAAACACATACCATATACACTGAGAGGCTCTAGTTGAAATTATCTATTTCGAGGTGGCAGAAATAACACTATTTTCTGAGGGACTAAAAACAGAACATTTAGAAATTTGTGTTATATCTCTCCAACCTGTAAAGAAAGCAAAACAAAACAATTCAGTTGAAAAGTGTACCGTGGTGGACACGATTTACACAGCGGTCTACTAATAATAAGGCCCATTTCGATGACACTTTAAGCACGATATCGATGAAAATCAGTTGATAGATCGCACATCTAATGACGATATTCCTGGTCTATCATATCATCACGATATGGCATAATTTTCTTTATTCCATTATTTTTTTCTTTCATCATAATCAACATCATTATGATGTCACTGGTCACATGATCTTATGTAGACTAATTACTGAACAAGAACCAATTAATGAGGGACAAAATACTAATAAATTCTTGTGACTGTATTAACACTGATGTGACTAGATGAGATTATAATTAGAACGGTAAGAGCAATGTAACTGAAAATTGGTGATATGCAATATTATATATATATATATATATATATATATATATATATATATATATATATATATATATATATATATATATAATACATGTATGTTTGTGTGTGCATGTGTAATATAAAAAGTTTCTGTGATTTGCCAAACCAAACCAGTCGTAGCTGCTGTTACAACCGGACCAGCCAACAAGAATGCTGGTTTGTTTATCGTAGTATAGCTGACACTCTTTTGCATCTATACAAATATAACTAACGGTTTTACTCCTTTATGGTGTTTTGAGTAAATATTGAATGACACGCATAATAACTATTAAAAGCGATATGATTCCCTCATCAATCATATACATCCTCAATCCTAATATTATTTTTAATAGAGACAATATTTGCTGGAGAACAATCACTATGAGTGCGGTTCTCGACGTAACCATATCATGGTAACGATCTGTAATGCTGAACCATAGACCTCTAATCTCATTTTTTTTTCGCGAGTTTGAAGCCAAAGTAGAATTGCCTAATGATCTTGTACGGCTTCCCCCTCGAGTGACACAGTGACCTGGGTCCATGTTGTCTCCACGCAATATACCCTCTTGTTCATTTGGCGAACAAATTACTTAAAAGAGACGTGGCTTTGATTGACATTAAATCACTGATGATTAAATTAATAGATCAGCAAAAAGGTTTATGAAGTATAACGAGTGTTGTGACAGTTGAGAAACTAATACAGGTGTCATCTCACGAGACCGACGCCCACGAGTCATACAGCTCAAGAGTTCGACATTGAAAAAAAAAGGTCCACGAGTCATACAGCCCACGAGTCATACAGCCCATGAGTTCGACGCTAATTAAAAAACAAAAAACAAAGTTTCAATACAGGGCTTAATGTGTCGGTTTCGAGGGCCTTCTTTGCGTAGTGTCGAACTCATGGGCTATTTGACTCGTAGACTGTATAACTAATGAGCTGTACGACTCGTGGGCTGTATTTAATAAGATATGAAACAAAGCAGAATGAATAAGAATATCAATGCATACTTTGAAAGGTTGACTGAAAAAGGATGATAAAATGATAAAAGAGCGATCCATTAAAAAGCAAGGCTTGTAATACGTGTGAGATTTGTAGCGTTACAACAGTTACAACCCTAAAGATATCTACATTAGAAGAATTCAGATAATCGATATAATAAACTACATGAAGTAGACGTGAAAAAAGACCGAAAATGGAATCACAAAGGAATGAATTCGTGAAAACATAGGAGTTGCATTGACTGGTCGACCAATAGATTATTGTGTAACTAACTATTGAACAAGGAGATGGCTTAATACAAAACCATCATCATTCTGATAACTTGATTCTCTTCAGGCTTTGGCTTTGGACTGAGCCACCTGCCCGCCGTGGTGATGCTCAGCGACTACTTCGACGAGAGGGTCGGGACTGCCACGGGACTAGCCATGTCGGGAACGGGACTAGGCACCATCTTTATGTCGATGGTCACACAGATGCTGGTGAACGAGTACGGGTGGCGCGGAACGATGCTGGTGCTTAGCGCCATCAACTTCAACCTCTGCGTGGCGGCGGCCATCATGCGTCCTGTCAAACTGCTGCCGAGAAAATGCTACCGTGCAACAGAGGCAGGCGACGGCTCGGTGGCGTACAAAGCCGTGAGCTCCAAAGACGCAGAGGCCATTTCTCCTTGTGTGGATGATGCGATAAGTAACGGAGTTAGTAAACGGAAGAATATCGCTGTGGGGTCATTTCACACAGACAATGTATCGTCTCCTAATGGCAGAACTAATCATACGTGCGAGACGATTATCCAAATGAGAACTAGCGATAAAGAATGCATAAAAGCAGTCGAGGCACAGACTGAAAATAATCACTCTCCTACTGCTCAAGCAAGTATAAAGGATGAGACCACGAGAGGCTGCGAGGCAAGTAGGGAGGAAAGCGGGTGGGTCTGCCGTAGGGCCTGCCAACCGTGCATTTCCTTCTTTGACTCCGTCTATGGTTTCAGTGTATGGAAAAACCCGATGTTCATATCCTTTCTACTCGGTATCAACCTAGCTTTCTTCGGAATGACAATTATTTCAGCTCACGTGGTAAGAATATCAAAAACTTCGTATTCCTTCCGAGAACTGACTTTATCACAATCAACAGTTATCAATTATGTCAGTGAAATTTTATGATGACACCAAAGCGTATGCCAGTATGCATTGATGTTGGTCTCCAAAGTCTGCTAGAGGATTCCAACTGCTACTTCTGTCAATAATCCTGAAAATAATGATATCAATAGTAGTGGGAGTAGTAGCAGTAGTAGTAGTAGTTATAGTGTTGAGGTAGTAACAAAAGAAGTAGTGGTATAATTATGATATTAAAAATTATTATAATAATATTGATGATGATGATGCTGATGATGATGATAATGATGATAATGATGATAATGATAAGTCTTTGTAAAAACAAAGATAGATAACTGTCATTTGATTGCTCCACATTTTATTTAGGAGAAAAAGGTCATTCACCTGTCCCAGGGAGTTCAAGGCAGCGCTCACCCACTTCCCTTCATTCAATTAATCACTTGACACATTCAATGTTTGCCAGATAGCTTGCTTAGAACTGATTAGAATGGATATACCGATTCTCAACCAGTGACCTTTGCATGTCTGTCTAGCAAAGGTCTATTTGGTTCCATGAGTAAACAGTGCCGTTCAGTGTACAAACATGACCAGCTTACTGCACATGGTGTTTTAATCTAGTTCAATGTCGACGTTGTTATGATGATTAAACCCTCCTCCTCTAAACAGAATCTTCGATTGAACAGAAAAAAAAAAGAAAATCATATTGGCCTTGAATCTTCACATGCTATATTAAAATTCACAATTTTCATAGTCATAACCACACCAATGATGATAAGCAAGCCTGAAAATCTGTTAGAATGGGAATTTGGAGCAGACTGACCAACCCTTCCCTGCATAAGTTTAAAAAATAGCTGAATGATTATGTTGCCAGTATGTTTGAAGGTTATAATTCATGCTTATCCTACCATGCCTACAGTGCCTACAATTCTAGCGGTATCGGTACAATTCTATCGATAAACTGTGTAAGATGCAATTAATCATTGCTCTTGTTGAGCTTGTGGATTTTATTTCCCGATAAAGGTTGAGAATGTCCCTCATGTGAACACTCACTTTCTTAGAGGGTGATGGTATGAGTAAGATGATCTTCACATCGGGATTATGATCGTGTTGTGACGTCATAATTAGTTCATGCATTCCTGACATCACATCTCTATGGTGTAGCTTTTCTCTTCTTTTTTTTTTTCATTAAAAATGATAAAATTTAGGCAAAGAGAGCGCTTGAGTTTGGAATGGTAGAGTTTCAGAGCTCGTCTTTGGTAGCTATCATCGGGGGCAGCCAAGCCATTGGGCGGGCCGTGTCGGGCCCACTGGTGGACCGATGTCACCTCAACCCGCTCCGACTCTACCAGGCAATGACCTCTCTCTGTGGGGTGTGCGTAGTGGTCAGCATATATCTGCCCTCATACGCAGGTGGGTGCTCGTAGCGACGTGTAGTTATCAAGAAGTGTGATTTGAATCTTTCGTCCATTGTTCATTTCAAACTGCAATTTGAACACCATGCATAAGTTGGCTTTTATAAAAATCAGAGGAAACAGCTAGAATATCAAATCTTTCATAAAATCGCTCATTAAAAGTGAAAGTTATGCAAACTTATGAAAGTTTCACATGTATAAATCTTACTTTCTTCATGTCCGATATTGATGAAGCATCGTTAACGTTGTTCGTCTGATATCATACTTTCTATACTTTATATTCTAAGACAACTTGAACTTTTTTGAGGTTTTACACTCTACGTCTATCCGTGTCATTGGCAACGCGCATAAACATAAATTGATGTCCGATATTGATGAAGCATTTTTGACGTTCGTCTGATCATACTTTTTATACTTTATATTCTAAGACAACTTGAACTTTTTTTGAGGAATTACACTCTATGTCTGTCCGTGTTATTGGCAACGTGTATAAACACAAAGTGATTATTTAATGGCAGTTTCAAAATAATGATCGTCCTGAAAGGGTTAAAACCTCACCATCACCTGTAATTGATAATGACACTTTAGAGGGAGGAAGAGACAGGGGGAATTACGTCATAATAAAAGATTGATAGAGTATCTGAACATCGATTCCCTGGATGGGTATATTCTCCGGGCTTGTTAATTGCCAGTGTTGTTGTTGTTGTTGTTGTTGTTCATTTTCCATCTGTGAAGATGGCTGGATAGCCCATATTCAGCTACACTAAGCTGGTCTTCCATGGGGTCCAGTTGGTTGTGGGGTGGGACCACTTCACCGGGTTAGACACCCTGCTCTTTGCGATGAATGAATGAAGCGGGATCTTTTACGTGCATGAGCTGTGACTCTCTCATACACGGGACCTCCATTTTATGTCCTATCCGAGGGACAGAGTGTTTTGCCTCTTGCTAGAGGGGACGGTGTGTTTACACACAACATTGCTCAGTCCAGACTCGGGTTCGAACCCGGGCCGCGTGATCGTGAGGCAGACGCGCTACCGACTGAGCCAACTCACCGCCCGTCGTTGGTGTGTGTAGTATGTACCACTCGGTGACCACGCCCAGAGCTGTCACAGAAAATATTACTGGTGAAAAGGGTCATCTGTGGGATGAGATTATGAGATCAGGGGATTAGGATCAAAACACAAAAGATCAATGCAAAACTCCTCATTAACATTAGAAACTGCATATTTCAATTTTCTACACTTTCTGAAACTTTGGAATTCACATTATTTCGTCATTACGGTAAAACAAAGTTACATACTTTTTTAACAATGTTAATTTTCTTTTTTATGTCCGACAAATTACATTATTTTGCAATTTTCACGCCCTTGATGTCTGCGGCTTTATCAGCAGATTTTCTACCAATTCTCAGACAAATAACTCCCTCTCCTCCTCCTTTGTAAAGGGATTTCATGGATAGGTCATGAGAAAACGAAACTAGGAAAGGAAAACAGAGAAAAACACAAACATTCAAACTTTCACCGCAGAGCATGTTCAAGCCTATAACCCTTTGTGCGGATGTGGTTAAGTGGGACAATAAAATGTAGGCGAGGCTGTCCTTTGTCTTGAGGAGAAAGTATGACAAAGAAAATGTGTGAGGGTTGATAAACAATTTGTTTGGTCGTAATTGGATCGGGGAGTGTCATGTATTGACTCTATAGGGCATTGTCATGTCTCGAATTCAAGGGGTTAAACTCTCAATTCACCGCCCAGCCAAGACTATTTATTTCAACATGAATGTGACACCTGTTTCCCTATATCAGGCTACCGACGTTCCGTCAAATTTTGCCTAAAATGACGAATGATTCATGCTTCATTTGCGCTGGATGCCGTTTTCAGCAAATCAAGGATGTCTTGATGATCTGTAACATCGCGATAAGCTCTGGGCCCGGTTTTATGACGAGTTGTAATTGATTACATATAAAGTTGATTTCTATGGTAAGTCTATGGTAGCCTGTATGGAAAGGAAATTTATAATCGATTATATCTTATGATAAAACGTGGCTCTAATGTGCTGAAGCACAACGAGCTCTCTGAAAAGGAGAAAAATAATATTATAATTGTTAATTATGTAAATAGGAAAGGGATGATGCAAAAGGGGGTGATGCCTCCATGGTATAGCAAGGGGGGCAGAGCTGAATTTCCAGTGGTGTCCCTTTGCTAGATTGACCCCCGGACAATACGGTTTTAAAGAAAGACAACGTCAATAAAAGCAATGAATTAAAAAGCTCGAAGTTGAACACAATTCACAATATCCGACTCCCACCCAATAGACACTATGATTATTAGAACTTAGCAGACGAAAGGAAACATTAATTGTATATGTGTGTGTGCAAGGGGAGGCTAAACAGAGTTGCGTCTGACCAAGAGCATCGATACACCTGTTCCGAGGTTTTAGTTCGCCTCACTTTCCTCGCAATATTCGAGTTCCCCTCGCCATGCTCCGGTGTGTATAAGTAAGGTGAAAACTACTAACCAAATAGAACGCTAAAAGTTCTGATAATAACCGTGTTGCACAAAGCGAGTAAAGAAAATTGTGTTATTTGAAAGATCCCCATGTTTGTTAATCTTTTGAGCAAGCAGATATATCTGTCATAATCACATTCCAGAAACAGATTGGTTAATTATGTCGTCGCAAGAGGAATACGGCTTGAATATTATTATCGTAATTATGTTAACAATTATGCCACTGATGGAAGTTGCTTTTTTTTTTGTCGGAACTGCAGTCAATTTGTACCTTTTTTAGAAAGAAATTTTATTCACATATAGACATCCAGGTACAAATAAATGTCACTCTACATAAAGTACAATTTGACAGACAAACAGTCTATTAATGATATGAATACGATTCCAGCTCATATGGGATACAAAACCTCTATTTTTTCTTACATTCATATTCATCTATTTTCTTCGCTTGCATTACCGTACTAAAATCACTTACGTGATAGTTTCGAGATGAAAATTACTTTTGGAAGAATTGGCTTTAGATAGACAAGGAAGCTATGAGCACCACTGTGTATTGTCCTGTGACAAATTTTGGATGTCAGTGAAAGTAATTTTGTGACTGCGACGTCGGCCTTGCATTTTCAGAGTCAGTAGATGTACTCTTGAAAGCTATACTTGTAGTATTTGGATTTGAATTCGGACAAATTTTCGCAAGGTACTTCGTTATAGGGCATGCACTAGTCAGTAGCCGGTGGTTTAACACACTTTGGTCAGATGAAATTCGTGTGGGATCGATAAAATGTCTGAAAAGACATTGGTGTTTCTTATTGTTGTCATGTCTTGTATATATCGTGGACTAATGCGATTTATTTGATACAGGATGTAACGATTCAATATGTGGAGACAAATTTACAGTAAATAATAGATATAAACCGTACACTTTGGGGCTCATGACCGCTGTGACCAGACAATGACCTGTGCATAACCTCGATAACCTCACCCCCCCCCCTCTCTCTCTCTTTCTCTCTCTCTCTCTCTCTGTCTTCCCTTCTCTTCTACTTATTTGTGATTTTATTCACATTCCCTCGCCTTGTCCGTTTACTGCTCAAATATTTAGCTTTTCTCACATTAAAACGTCAGTCAGAGGTTGCTGAGGAGGATTTGCCAAAATGTCGATAAGGGCTGTACAGAACCAGAGAATACGTAAGAGATTTGGGCTTAATGTTACTTTTGCGTAAACTGATTGTGTGTAGATCCTTGAAGCATGTTTAATTTGAAAAATAAACGTCGTTAAAGGAGAACTCCAGATGATTTTCAGACTTTTACATATGAACAACTATAAATTGGTTATACCGGGTACAGAGTTTCAGAATTTATAGTGATTGGGATGAGGAAAAATTCAAAATTTATAACAAATCACTATGAACAAGGATGATGACATGACAGCCTCACTAAAGGGAATGCACACGTTGGGGCTCAAGGAAGCAGAACAAAAGAAGAAGGCATGCATACAGCACTGTACATTATCCACAGGTGAACTTGCAAACTGGCAGTATTGTAATGGGAATTACACTGCTACATTTCTGAAATATGTGAGGCTCCTATGTCATCATCATTGTTCAGTGTAATTTGTTTAAGGTTTTTCAAAGTATTTTTTCTCTGCTCAAGGACCACAATAAATTCCACAAATCTACACATGGAGCTGTTGATTTATGTACTACATGATGTGAAATTATGAAAATCGTCTGGAATGCCCCTTTAATCGTGCCTCATGCATGCTTTCAATACATTCATTGGTCGTTAATCAACATTTTGGCTGGTATGTAGAATTTATCTGTTCCGCAGATGGCTGCTGTCGGGAAGTAATATGGTATGTAAAGTGAAATTGTCATACCATGGACCCTATGGTCCATGGTCATACATACTCAAATACTCGTCGCTATGATGAAGACCCCCACATTTCAGGGGTGAACAGAGCAATGGACGATATCATTACTGTGCATCTCACCAGGGAGGTGCTAGAGAAGGAGAGACAACTACTGCTCTCCTTTGAAGTCATGCGCGGCACCGCCGAGAAGTTATGCGTTCAACTACAGGTGTTAACCATGTGCTTTGACAAAAGAGAGCATCAATAATCAGGACTAGCACTCTCCATCTAGAAATACTTGCTCCTACTGCAATTCGTTCTCTCTTTCAATGTGATGGCAACAATGAATTTGTGTACCTTGAATTGGAGCAGCGAATCAAAATGCAGTGTAAAACTCACAATTTTAACAGCAAATAGTTTAAAAACACGCTGGAACACGCTTTAGCGGAGTACTTTATTTGAAAGATCAAAATATCCCTTATTAAAAGATAGAAAATTAATATGCGGAAATGTGCGCATTGTAGAAAAATATTAGGTTTTTAAGAGGGCCTAATTTTCATTTCATTTCGATTTGCGAATTACGAAGAAACTAGAAATACATGTTTATAATATTGAATTCTTTCCTAAACTAGTCTAAATCAATTCGAGTATTTCATTTAAAATTTTGCGGTGAAATAAACTTGTAATTCAAGGAAAGGCGAAATGCGTTCTTCGTCTCCGAACTTCGTCTTGCAACTAGAGCGGTGCCGAGCATGACTTCAAAGCGTAGTGGAATGCTAGACAGCCCATAGTAACGCCTTGTACCCAAACATGTGTTTGCATGAATTACGAAGAGTTGCCACTCCATCTCTGTAACACCTCCCTGATCTTACTAATGAAATAACATGACGTAACATACAATTACGTATCATAATATAGCTTAACGTACAACGCAACGTATTGTATCATGACAAAACGGGTAATGTTCGTTATTCAGACGGATAATCGTTATTCAGAAATACACAAAATCTGTATACCTAAGACGTCCGTTAATCCGAACATTTGTGGTGTAAGAATCTGAAGATTCATTATTCTGAAGGTTTGTAATTCCGAAAATGAAATAAGTTCGTTACTCCGAAGGTTCATAATTCAGAGAATTTGTGTACTAATGAACTATCGGAATACCGAACCTTATTTTATTTTCGGATTTACGAACCTTGGGAATAAGAACCTTTGGATTAACGAACTGTTATAACCCGACAAAAAAAAAAAAATGTACTGCATGTATTCTATTACAGAACTCATTTGTCTCTGTTACATAGCGCTGTGACATATACGTGCACAAACATAACATACACGCAACATAAATGAAAAAAAAAATGGAAATACATGTAGAGTTGACGTTAACAGAAGACAAATCAAAATAGTTACTCTAACCAGGGAGGTGAGATATCACCTCCCTGCTCTAACAGATAATATTTAAGAGGCTTCCAACTGTTGATTACAGCCATAAAGTATATAACTCTGCCAGGAGACGATTCCAGAGTAGGAGTGAAATTAAGACAACGATCACCAAAAGATGTGCGTGTTCGGGGGACCTGAAGAAGTAGATGCAGTCACGAACGAGTGATGGTAATAATAAGGAGGAGCGTCATTAGAAAAAAAAAATGTTAGATAAGTAACGTGGTTTGTTAATTTTTGTCTCTCCCGCGTAGTGGAAACGAGACGTAGGCGACATCGTCGTCGTCGTCGTCGTCGCCGTTGTTGTCGTCAACAATTTTGATATACTCTGAGTAACTTTCTGTGGCTTTGAGCTATGACTTCCAAACTCACACCACAGATACATAACCTAAAACTGCAGGTCAAGCTCAAATTTGGGTGAAGTCCAACAAGGTCAAAGGTCAGAAAGTCAGTGAACTTTACCTGATAAGTACTATACTCACAGTAGTTTGATGTACTCTCAACAACTTTTCACAGATTTTAGGTATGATCATGCACAGGTACATAACCTTAAAATGCTGGTCAAGTTTGAATATGGGTGAATTCCTCCGAGGTCAATTAATGGCCATTGAACTTTACCTGATAGGCTTGTACAGATAGCATTGTGTTGTGTTATCAATAACTTTCCATCCACCAAATTCACACCACGAGTAACTCACCTAAATATACCCGTCGAATTCGAATACGTGTATTGGTGTAATTCTAAGGTCAGAGGTTAAAATGCCAATGACCTTTCCCTTATATGAGCACCATATATTGTGTGCTCTCAATAACTTTCAACAGCTGTGAGCTAAATGGCCACAAAACTCACACCACAGTTATAACATCATCACCTAAAGAAGTTGGTCGAGTTCGAATATTGGCTATCAAAGTCGGACAAGGTCAAAGTTCAAAAAGGAAATGAACTTTCATTGAAACACTACTTTAGTAATCACAAATTTCGATATGTATGCGGGCGAGACATCGCTATGTGTATTTATCTTGTTTTAAAGACAATTGATATCTACCCTGATAAGAGGCTACCCTGGGTAAATAAGACATTATTGTTGTTGTTCAACATTCTTTATTATACCAATAAATAATGTAACATGAAAGGCCTAGGTTGTCTTCTGGAATGAACAGGAGGCACAAGGCAAAGACAAAGGACAATACAGAAAAACATGTAAATACAGCTTACATAGTAAAAAAAAAAAAAGAAACACTCGACAAGTACAGCTACATACTCACAAACAAAATTATTGACCAAAAAAAAAAAACATTATACACAAACAAATTAGAATATGCAATACATGTATTTGATTTCAATCGTTGTAGAGTGATTTAAGCGATTATTCACATGCAAATTTTGTGCTTTATTTCGTGAAGAGGCACGATCAAGTAACATTCAAACAAACACACAAATCGCCATACAGTGGTAAGATTTGATGTCATATTCAAGCAAAGAAAAATGCATACTCCCGATGATAGTCAGAAAAAATTTCCTCTAATGATACATTTTCATCCTTAAATTGGCAATGAACACGTGATGGATAACATACCAAAATTGATTACATTGTAATTATATGATATTATCATAATATTCCTATACCCATTTAACAGACGCAGATGCTAAACACAAGTGGTGATACATATCTCGTATTTGTGCTTTTGAATTCTTCAATAGATTTTATTATACAGTATAGATTATGTCGATTTCACTCATCCTAAAGAGGTATGATAAAGTTGTTTGGCACTAACAAGGATTCAGTATACATTGTTTTATCAATTCCTTTATTTTCTACCGTCCTTGACCGTGTAGACCTGCAATGTCGAAATGAAAAGCGGGGAAACACATTCGCATGCAATGTATTATCATACGGATATGAGTACAACTGTATATGGGACAGGCACAATTGTTTGTTTGTTGTTGTTGTTTTTTAATCTACAAGCAAGACGAATTCTGTTACAGTAGCTTATGTATTTGAAACTATGTCGCTTGAAGTCAGTGTTGGATCGCACGTTCGGAAGAGTATACGAGGACCACGTGATCTCCAGATATTCCTAAACAGTTTTGTCTCGCTTTGAGAACAATGGGTTTCCCTGCCGGACAAGATCGGATTTGTTGTGAGAAAATGTTCTTATTTCCGTGTTATATTCCCTCCAAAGTTCAGTTGCCCTCCGTATAGTATTCTCGCTTGTTGCATCGCTTGTGCATCCTGTGGGTGTAGGCTTTCACACGATTTTCGACAGCTGCAGCCGAGAAAATGGCAAGAAAACAAAAACAAAAAACAAAACAAAAATAAGGCCAGAGAACATCAGAGTGGGAACACACCTTATGCCAATTGAGGACGTCCGGACAGAAGAATAACGGACGTTGTTGCCACTTGAAAGTTTGTTGAAAGTCACTCAATTTTGTTGACAATGGTTAAAGACCGCACTGTCCTACTTTAGCTAAAAGGAAGCACCGTGAACAATTTATAGTGGATAGGACTCTGGATTTGTAAATAGTTCATACCCCTCACGCTGTTTTCACCTTTGGACAGGTTGGACAAGATGATTTGCCCGCTATGTCCTTCTTGACCTGTGTGTTTAAATGAGAACCTGGCTAAATGCTTTGGATAGGAAAAACTGGCAGGGCCCGCTGGGAGATCAGAGCTCGTCCGCACGTGTTGTCATAATTGAAGAGTTTGATTTCAAAATAACTTAACTCTCTTCTTAGTTTGAGATATCTTTCAATCAAAACTGCTAATAATCATATAAAACAATAAGAAAATGATATTCCTGATCATAATTCAAGTGATATTCTTAATCGTAAAGTCAAGAATATTGTAATGTATTTATAAGTGATCTAGGTATCACTTTAGAGGTTAATTTTGCTCTTTCTCATAATGGACTTACTTTAAAATGCTAAAACATGGAACTATAATCCCGTTCTCCGATCAAACTTCTTATGATTGTTAAGTCCCGTTATTTATTTTGTTCTGTATCATTTTGTCCTTTCGATAAAAACTTTTTGGAGAGAACCACATATTATTTGAATGTGTTCCGTTCGTTTGTGGCTCTCTCGATCTGGACTATTTAAAAAAAGTGCAATCTGTATATAAGATCGGGGATATTATCTATTTCATTTATATCACTAATGCACGCACACGCTTGTAACCTTGTAACTTTCTAGTGGATCTGTAATGAATTTCTGTGACTGATTTCAAAGAGAGAGAGAGAGAGAGAGAGAGACGAGAGGGAGAGAGAAAATTATATATTCATTTGCCTGGTGACCTCGTTCAGGTCAATCATAGTATAGTATCGTAAAATTTGTTTCTCCTTGTATCTACAAAAAACAATCCGTTTGAATCGATTAGGAACCGACATGATTACGCAGTCTGCACCATTATTTGCCCTAGCAGAGACAACTTGTCATAATGATGTTTACATTTCATTATATTGCACGGTGGGTCGATATGACGAGCGCAAAGTCCGATCATGAATCTGATTCGATATAGTAATGATGATATAATCACCAGACCATCATAACACCATGTATTATTGCACTCTCAGTTGATATTTGCCCGTGTCTATAAGGTGGTCCGCATTAGCGTTCTTCAGACCGACTTATATTGACCTTAACGTAAACTCTGGATCATTAAACTGCACTTAACAGATTTGATTGCCTTCCTCACAAATTCATATAATTTGAGAAATGGAGCCATAACAAATTGTATCTAGGTGATATTACTTATTAAGTAGCGCCATCAAAAGACAACGACAAAGGGCGTACTGTCTTGTAGTGCCACACAGAACCGCCACAATATGGTCCTTGACAAAGAGACTTTATTTATTTATTTATTTATTTATTTATTTATTCATTCATGGATTTCATTGTGATTTCATTGTGACATGGAGAACATAATGCAAATTTTACAGAAACGACTGCTTGGTTGTTTGTATGGAGCTTAGATAGATCTTTTAATCGTAAAATATTGTACAGGTATCACTCGACGATGTAAAGTTGGCGTGACTATTTCCTGTCTTATGTCCTCAAGCGTGCACGTGTGTCTGCATGAGTGTATTAACGAGCCGACGTAGTCTATAGTCGAAGTCCGGGTTTCTGATCAGTCGGGCGTGCGGGGGGGGGGGGGAGGGGGAGGGGGAGGGCATGGTGACAGGTGCGTCTATCGAGAGAAGCTTGTCACATAGGTCCTACGTGACAATCGTTCGGGTTGATACAAGGCAGACCATACGTGGATGATATTGTGCAAATGCCCCTCCATAATTATTGTTTTAACAACATTTGATTACACTACATGTGATTGATTGTATTACGGACAGTTTACCGAGTCACATACCTTACAATCACGTCCTGATCAATTCTAACATCACTGAAGCCATAATTAAGGAATATAACGATGGTAGTTATCGTGATTATTATGGTGTCATGGTGATAAACTGATGTTATTGTGGTCTACGTTTACATACAGCACCATTCAACACGTCGCATGAGCCGAGCGCTTCATCACGTATCACTGACTTAATGTACTTAAACCCTGTCTTTACACGTTATTATTATCATCATTTCCTACTCGCATTGCTCACAGGTCAGATCGCGTTCTGCACCCTGGCAGGCTACACGACGGGCGCATGCGCGACGTTACAGACGGTCATGTGTGTCTCCCTCTTCGGCAAAGGTCAGATGAAGTACACATACCCCGCGGTGATACTCGCTGTTGGCATTGCGATGCTGTCGAGCCCACCTATAGCAGGTAACATTAGCAATCCATTGATGAATGGACTGACTGAGTGACTATCGAACCAAGTCGCTCACAATAACTACAATTCATTGATGTCTCTGTTCTTAAAACCTTTAGTAAGGAAGCACTTTATACTCCTAACCCCCCCCCCCCCCCCCCATTAAGTTCCATGGGCAAGAATTCACTTCGTTACTGCTAGTTAGGGCAAGCCTAAGGCAAGTTTTGTGGTTGCTAAGGGCAACTTTTGTGAACAAAGCAAGCATAAAATCAGAACACATTAACAGAATCGGTCTATCGACTAAAGCCAGGGAGGTGAGAGGAAAGCCCAATGACCTATATACAGCGTATGTGTGTGGTAATACAGATCAGAGTTCGCGAGATTTTACACTGAATAACTAAGGCTCCCTTGTGTGTGTGTGTACTCGCATGTGTGCGTATGTGTCAATGTATGTATGTATGTATGTATTTTCCTGTCACTGTCAGCATCTGCAATGTCATAAAGAATTAGTGTCGCCATGAAAAATACATCGCATCAGTAAACATGACACAAAACAGCATGTAGACGCTATATATGATGGTTGAAATGTTGAAACTGATGTTCTTGTAAATTTCTATCCAGTTTGGCTTTCCAGGAGAAGACGTTTATGTATTAAATTTTGATATCTATGATGATGATAATGATGACAATGAAAAGTATGACTGTTGTGATGATAATAAGAATTTGGGATACTGCAAC
The DNA here is from genome assembly GCF_964275005.1 of Diadema setosum. Lineage (NCBI taxonomy): Eukaryota > Metazoa > Echinodermata > Echinoidea > Diadematoida > Diadematidae > Diadema > Diadema setosum. The sequence continues at coordinate 7,187,414 of NC_092697.1, forward strand.
GATTACTGCTGCTACTTTAATACTGATAACAATATATACAGTGATATTATGGGGAAAAGACATGGAATATAATTCTATTCGATGAACTGTCACTTGATATGATTTGTTTTTCATGTATCGTATACCTACATACATTTCATTGGTTTCCTTTTTAAAGGGCTATGTCGGGACCTCCAAGGCGACTACAAAGCAGCTTTTCTGATGGCAGCCGTTGCCTGCTTCTCGTCGGTGGTGGCGCACATGCCCCTGAGCTGCGCGATCAAGTCGAACAAGAAGGGCTCGCACGTGACGCTGGCCAAGAAAGACCACCATCTACCTCTCAGTGAAGACGTGGCCGGCACGGCAGTATGATCTTAAAGGGTGTGTACAGTTCTGGTCGGGGTGAGGATTTAGCTTTTAACGTTTTGCGAGATATTCAGAAACCACTCTATGAGATGTCAAAGAGCATACAATTCTAAGGGGTATCAAAAGTTTATTTGATGAAAATCGGTTTTGAAATGTCTGAGATATCCAAAAACAAGGTGAAACAAAGAGATCGTAATAAAGTTGGGGCATGTCGCCTTTTATTATTATCACTTTTGGGGATATCTCAGCCATTTGAAAACCAATTTTCATCAAATAAACGTTGAATCCTTCTTAAAATCACATGCTCTTTCATATTTCATAAGAGGTTTCTCATTATCTCACTTAGGAATGTTCAAAACATGAATCCCCACCTCAACCACTACTGTACAGTCCCTTTAAGGGAGCTTTTGAGCTGCATGACAGATATAGTCGATGACGCAGAATCAATCGTGATAGGTCTCCCGACAAACTACTGTACGTTAGTCATTACTTGTTAGTGGCTTGTAAATGCTGAAAGAATGCGATTTGTTGACGCTCCGGTCTCTAGGTGCCTTGTATTGAGCGAAAAGTTGAGGAGGCGACTTATTAAAACATGTCTAGGTTCCCTGTTGAGGGCGAGAAAGGCTAGTTGTTAGAACTCGCTTACCGGAGTCTTATTCAGGGCGAGGAAACTTTGTAAAACTCGCCCAGGGCAGGCAGGCGCTTCATTTGAGATAAAAGCTTTCCGTTGGGTTTTGCCTGCTCACCTCGTTCAGACGAAAAAAGGCAAATTTTGGCAAATTGCCATCTCGCTTTACGTCTGTCACTCTGTCGACTTCATCTAGTCGTCTTTTGGATTCAGGAGAATCTGTTATGATTTTATGCAGAAACGTGATTCTTGACTCCATAGAGGTTGGAAAAAGAAATACAAAGAAGAGGTATTGAGCGGATAGGAACAGTCATGGGTATAAGATTTTTGTATTTGATGAGAATGACAATGTTTCTGAAAATTTTGATTACTTCCCCTCCCCCTGAATTTCGTTTCTTATATACCTAGAGAGAAGACTAGTGGGTGTGATTCCTATCTAGCGATCAGGAGGTTATGGGTTCGAATCCCACCAGAGTATTATATGCCTATGATTTTTATCATGGCTATTACTAAAACACTGAATAATCGGTGTTTATTCACGTCGATGAAGGACAATTTGCAAACAAGTTGCAATAGTTCACCCCGAGTTCAGCATTTTGAAAATTGTAAAAATGTGGCAATCGACCATTCAGTGCAACCAAGAGTACTGTGCAATTGCCATTAGTGATTATGCGTTTCCATCAGTATTTATCGACTTATGATTGTACTTGACAAAATAGCTGCATCCACACGTACAAAATAGCGGGATGACAATCGCGCTCCAACTGTTAAGATTTTTGGCAAGCGTTCACACGCTCAGAAATACCGGGATAGCGATCGTGCTACGTTTCTCGAGATTTTTTTGCTAGCGTTCACATGCCAGCTAATCGCCATACCGATAGATAATTATGATGGTGCGCACGCTGTTGTGATGCGCGCGTTGAATGATGGGATATAAAATTTCGAGATTATTTGATCTAGTGTTCACGTCGTCACAAATTAGCGTGCTAATGTAGAAATAAGCGCAAAATTTCTTGGGATTAGCATTGCGACGCTGATCGCACCAATTTGAGGGATTTTTATATCAAAATGTGCAAAAACCACGAGACTGCAATCGCGATGCAAATCTAGAGATTGGAATCCCGCTAATTTGTATACGTGTGAATCCTGCTATCGTTTTGTGCGGAGATGGTACCAGTCCGTTGTGGAAGCAAAGTATGAGAAGAACTTGGAATATGATTTTGGCGCAATGTTACCAACAAGCACAGGAGAATAGTGATGATATTTTAAAATATATGATACATCGCACAATGCTTTTTCTCGTTGACTTGGAGGTTTAGTAACATTATTAAAGTTATGTACTTCAACCCTTTATTCATTGTTAAATCAATTATTGTCGTTGGCATTAGAGTAAAAGAAGACAGTACAAGCCTGACATGTGACCCGTGAGTACAGAAGCTTGATGAAATCTCCGACTATTGATTTTATGAGGTTCGCATTTAAAGTTTGCAGACTCCTTTTCGAAGATGTGCATGTTTCATCATTTTATTTCCCTTGAGTAGAAAATGAATAATTAAAGGCCACCAGATCGGCACTACGGATAATCGGCTTTGCCATTCTGAAACCAGATTTTGAATTAAATATTTGTCATTTTACAGACTGACTGAGAGACATTTGCATGATGCGTCATGTGACAAATACATCAATTGATTAGAATCCCTTTTGCTCTCTTGAACGCTTACAAATAGCGCCATCTGTCGACGGCTTAACTTGCAGGGCCGCGAGGGTGAGGATGATGATGCACTCAAGGATTGATAATTGTGCTTTATCAACAGACTAACGTCTTTCATTCTATACAGATACACCGTTCATTAATACATCGAACTTGCGCTTTTTATGTCAACGTTGTGCTTGTTATCAGAATAATCTCATCGGGTTGACGTATTCCGCCATTTGATATTTTTTGTTGTCTGCTTGTTATTGTTTTGTTTTGTTTTTGCAATACATCTGGATACACCACTGATGCTACTGAAAAACTGGTGCTTGACTTCATCTGCAGTCTCATCCTTCGTAAAGGTGACGAGCTTCAACTATGCACGATTAAAATCCAGGTTGAAATTCTTACTGTAATACACTTGTGTGTTTTTGTCTTTTAAATATCGACTGCAATGTAATGCATCATTCCCCATTCTTGACGTTTGAGCAACCCTGTCCTGAGTTTCACTTACCAGAGTTTTGTATATTCGTATCAGGGAATTTTCTACAGAAATGCCTGAAAGATTTTGCGTCTAATGATAATAGATGGACAAATTCGCTAATTGGAATCTATGCGAAGTTGTTGATGACGATATTCATTCTTTATTGTAGACTTCAAGAATATCTAAATCGCATTTCCATATCATTTATTAAATACAAAAATACAACGTATGTATGCAGAAATGTATTTATCTTGTTCCCATATTATTTGTTAAATACAAATATATCTATTTCATCTATTCATATTTCTATTCTGTCTAATCTGTCGATGCAGTTGGCAAAATATTATCAGTGACTTATGTTCGAGATATTGTGTTTTGCAAATTAAATACTCGAAATCATGACAATATTCAATGGGTAAATGTTGCGATGAAATGCACTTTGATACATTTTGTATAACATTATGCCGTTTTTTATATCGTCTACAATCAAAGAATATGGATTCAATGAAAAAAAATCAGACGATAAATTAGAATTAAAGCTATAATGGCAAAACGAGAGATGGTACTAATCAGTCGTTTTGATTTTAGCCTGACGTTACAAGTATGTTACGTTCTCATCAAAGGTTTAAATGCATAATTTATGATGTATCTATGTTTTTTTTTTCACATGTCCATTAAAAAGATGGAGAAATGGAGAAAGAATTGATTCGTCCAAGTGCAAAAATGCAGAATACTGATTAAGGAGCAAATGGTGCTGGGAGTGCCAATAATGAGTGCTTTAATGCATGCTTAGAAAAAAAGTAACCACACTAAAAAAAGAAAACAAAACAGATAGAATTCAAATTAACGAATTTCTACCTTATTGGATGTACTTATTCGTGTACTGATGTGTTTTATGCTGTCATGTTTATGATATCCTTCGTGCAATTAACGGATTAATCTTCAGGTATATACGTTTATATATTTCTTTTTTCAATTAGAAACTTGCTTTGGCATAGGCTGCCTCCATTTGTCATGTTCGTGGTTTTTGCTCGTACTTGAATTATTGCATCCGCACTTTGCATTCCACAAGATATTCTTCTCACTGGTGTGAATATAGATACAAAAGTATAAAGTACTTTTGCATGAGATTTTTGTAAAACTCGTGTGTGTCTATATCCGGAGATTTCTAGGAATCGGTGTGATTAATTATGTGTGTGTTAATCAAAATCCTCTCATATTTTGTGCAATTCTCTTTTTGTTACAAAGCATCGCACTGTTCATCAGACTAATAAAAGATTAGTAAATTACCGTCAGATATCACATCTGTATGCTTGCTTCTTATGTAAACTGACGTTGTAAATGAGATAAAGCGCTCAAGAAGTGGTTTGTGTGTGTGTGTGTGTGTGTGTGTGTGTGTGTGTGTGTGTGTGTGTGTGTGTGTGCAAGCGCGCCGGAACACTTCTGTTTTTTGGGGGGCAAAATGTCAACGGGGGCACATTTATGTGCGATGTGAGATCCTCGGCGCGGGAGCGGAGCGAGCGAGAGGGGGGGGGGGTGGAAAGGGGGATCCCCCCCCCCCTCCCCCCACTGTAGGGAGCTTTTGTAAAACAGGGTACAAAAGTCGCGTTTATAGACCATTTAAAAGCAAATTTCTAAGGAATTAAACATAGTGAAAAATAATCAGTGCGAAGAACTATGATTATTACATACGGGAGTACATAATAATGTGATGGTGTGAGATCCTCGGCGAGGGAGCGAAGCGACCGAGCGGGGGAGGGTGTGGGAGGGGGGATACCCCCTCCCACGGTAGGGACTTTTTGTAAAAACAGAGTATAAAAGTCGCGTTTTAAGAGAATTTAAAGTAAATTTCTAGGGAATTAACATATTGAAAAAATCAGTTGGAAGGACTATGATCATAACATACGGGAGTACATTAATAATGTGATGGTGCGAGATCCTCGGCGAGGGAGCGAAGCGACCGAGCGGGGGGAGGGTGTTGGAGGGGGGATACCCCCTCCTACGGTAGGGACTTTTTGTGAAAACAGAGTATAAAAGTCGCGTTTATAGAACATTTAAAAGCAAATTTCTAGGGAATTAACATATTGAAAAAAAAAATCAGTTGGAAGGACTATGATCTTAACATACGGGGGTATATTATGTGATGGTGTGAGATCCTCGTCGAGGGAGCGAAGCGACCGAGCGGGGGAGGGTGTGGGAGGAGGATACCCCCTCCCACGGTAGGGACTTTTTGTAAAAACAGAGTATAAAAGTCGCTTTTATAGAGCATTAAATTAAATTTCTGAGGAATTAAACATAGTAAAAGAAATCACTGCGAAGGACTATGATAATAACTTATGAAAACTTTTCATTTTACTGTAAGTACGGGCAGAACGAGCGAGCCACTTTCACTTTGCAATTTATCTGAAATGTACTCATTAAAAGCTTAAACGTGATCGCATCGTTCGAACAATGAAAAATTTTCTTATACTGCTAGAAAACAAAGAAGAAGATGAAAAATGTTAGGTTTACTAAAGGTATGTTTCAGCGGGCACACTCGAGGACACGAGGCTACCATCTATACACTAAATTTACTCATAAGTTCCTATTAGTGTATAGATACAATACTGTATGTTGTTAGTGTATTATAATTTTCGCCCCGTTACTAGGGGCGAAAATTTTTGCATTTTCATTTATGAAATTACTACATTTAGACAAGAAATATGCCTTTATTGTTGATTTTGGTCTTTAAATCAGTGATTAATTATTTGTTACAGGGGGCACTTTGGGGGGGGGGGCAAAAACTCGTTTTGCCCCCCCCCCCCCAACATTTTGTTTGGGGGGGGGGCAAGTGCCATCCCTGTCCCCCCCCCCCCCCCCCCCCCCCGCTTCCGGCGCCCTTGTGTGTGTCTGTGTGTCTGTGTGTGTGTTTAGTGGGTTTTTTTTGTTTTGTTTTTTTTTGCAACCAAGCGTAATGTAGGCTTATAAAGAGAGAGAGAGAGAGAAAGATAGATAGATAGATAGACAAAGGGAGATATAAAGACATATTGACAGACAGACAGAGAGCGAGAGAAATAAGAAAGAGTGGGAGAGAAAGAATTTGTTGGAGGGATCAATATTGTTCGATTTCCCGATCGTTTTAATTAGACTTGAATTTAGGTATTCAAGAAATGACATGAGGATATTCTTTGAAGTTGTCCACGATAATTTAAAAAATACTATGTAATCACGCAACGTTAGTACTCAAAATTACCTATCTGTATTTACCAATGTTTAGAGTTAACTCTAACACGTGTTTAAAGAAAATGTTTTCTTACCAACTACACACTCTTACGTATTTCACTTAAAAACACCGAAATATACAGACACGTTAGGACGCAAGCACGTAAAAACGCAAATGCACAGTTGAATGTTAAAAAATAGTAGGACAAAAGAAATATTGAATAATGAGCTCATAAGGCGATATGGGGAAGGATAATGAATGACACATTTAATTTGAATTCGTATGTCACATTTAATTTGAATTCGTGTGTCACCGTCAATGAAATCTGGAACTGTACAACTACGATATCATTTTAAATCTTAATGGTTCTACATCTCTCCCCTGATTACTCCTTATTTGTATTGGTACTACATTTGTAGTTCACACGGATGAACAACAACATTATTGCATTAACAAAACAAAAACAAAAAATCCTGACTTCACCTTTACACCGAAATGTAGGAAATGTAAACTGCGTTCATTCCTATGCTGTTAACGACATGTTGAGCCTGTGGTAGTCCGTTGTCTTGCGCCCTCTGTCGTTAAGGATTCAGTTAGACATCCACTAGCTCATCATCAAAGAGATGATGATCTAGATATCAACATCGTATATGCTATATGCACGGGTAATTGCTACCGTGATTAAGAATGTAGAATAATATATCAACGTTCTGTAGTTAATGCTGTTTTTTTTTTGTTTTTTTTTTCGTGATGGGATGATTTGTAATTTTGCTGGTTTTATTTTATTTTGTAAAGCAACTACCTGTAGTTGCTTACGCTTTTATCGGGGGCAATTAAGCAATGACTGAATAATTATCAGGTATCATTGCTTCTTCCCAACAATTACAGTGTCTTGAATGAATACTTAGTATCCGTCATAATCCCGGTGAGATAGGAGTACATATCAAAGGCCTGGAGGTGACAAACCTTTGACAAGAGAACATGTTCAAGTAACCCCCCCCCCCCCAATTGCTGGCAATTTTTTTTATATACTTTCACCTTGAAAAGATATTTTTGGCTTCTCCATCTTCTGTATTTAGAGAGAGGGGGAGTGGGGTTTAAAAGAAGCCCACGTAATTAAACTGTTATTGAAACAACAAACAAAAAAAAATCACAGCTTCGCAAGAAGCCAAACATGAAGCGTACCATATTTTGTAATTATGTTCTGTGTTATTGTGGTGTTCATATGATTATCTCACAATACAATTATGTTTACTAGTGTATGTCATTGACGCAAATGTAATAGCAGTTTACAGTATATTTCTACGATGGTATCAGGTATCAAAACTGGCCGTTAAATAACCGCAGTCATCCTGGAAGAGACCAAAGAGAACGTAAATATCTCTCTCAAAGAGACTCACTGTCTCTCACGTCAACTCATGAGATTGTTGTCTACCGCCCTCTGTAAATCGTAGCGAGCTTGCGATCTGCGACGCGAACGCCATTAAAAAGGACGACGCAGCCCCCACCCCCTCCCCCTCCCCCACCCCCGGCCTGATCGATGGAAACGGCTGTCTCGCGCATGCACAGAACACGACGCAGGACTTGCAAACTTTTCACTGTGTTGTATGATAATTATGCGAAAAAGCCTCACACACACACACACACAAAAAAAAAAAAAAATACTAGCCAGATTACAAGAAGGGGTAGGAGATAGATTGAGTCAGTTAAAGGAGTATCTATTCATTTCAAATGGATTTCGGGTTTTGTCAATACGGCGTGACGGTGTCAATGAAACTGATATTGCGTGTCTTATTTTCTTTAGTATCACGTTCTATTTTCTCAGCATATACTTATTAGATTGGTTATTTCTTTCTTAAAATTCATGGCCTACTTCACTCCACCCATAATACGTCAACACTAGGATATTGTTAGTGAATCATATTTTCATTGTGTATTTCTTTCTCTATTTTTTGTTATTATTATATTCATTTTTATTATTACTATTATCATTATTACTGCTGTTGATTATCTCACCAACTTGTCGTGTGAGAGAGAGTCACAACTCGTAAAAGATCCCGCTTCACTCATTCATCGCAAAGAGCAGAGTGCATAACTCGATTTAGTGGCCCCGGCTCACATCCAATCGGGCCCAATGGAATGTAGATCAGCTAGTGCAGCTGAATATACAATATATATATATACCTTTTTTTTTCATGTATGTTACACATGAATGTCTGAAAAAAGATATATTTGTAGGTAATACATTATTATTATTATTATTATTATTATTATTATTATTATTATTATCATTATTATTACTACTACTACTACTACTATTATTATTATTATTATCATCATCATCATCATCATCATTATCATTACTATTAAAAGCATATTCACATACCAAAGACATCACTTAAATTTGTTCCTTTTATTTTTGGGATGGTTTTAAGGCAAGTTTTTATATCTATACAGCTGAAATATGAGATTTTTGTCATTTCTGTATATTAATTGACTGAGAAATTGTGAGGGCATGTCATCTAACTTGCTGATTTGAATATTCATAACGGTATAGGTAAAAATTTTGAAATCTCGGAATGTCATAACTTCCTTGTTTCTTATCCAAATTTGATGATTTTAGCAATGTTCTGCAGGGTTTTTTTGTCTTTCTTGTGAAATTGTTAAGATTATTGAGTGGCTTTCTTCTTTAATAAGACTTGTGGAACTGATGATGAGTTGACTGTTGTTGTTTCTCATGTTAAAGGGATGGTATAGTATTGGTTGAGGTGAGAATATTCAGCTCTTGACTTTTTGAGAGATACTTAGAAACCACTGCATATCTAATGTTAAAATGCATATTCTAAGAGGGGTTCTAAGTTTATTTGATGAAATTGAGTTTTGAAATAGCTGAGATATCTATACAAACAAAGTAAAATACAGTGATCCTAATAAAAGGTGGTTCCACCTTTTATTAGGATCGCTTTATTTTGAATGTCATAGCAAGTTCAAAACCAATTTTCATCAAGTGACTTTGAATTCCCCTCAGAATTATATGCTCTTTCATATTTCATAAGATCTTTTTCATTATCTAAAAAAAAAAAAAAAAAAAAAATCATAAAAAACGTTGGAAACCTCAAGCCCCATTTCAACCAAATCTGTACCATCCCTTTAACGATTTCTACTATCGTCGCCGTTTAATTACCAGCACTATAATCATTTTATATCATACCACTGTCATTCTTAATTCAGTCTCCTTACTATTTTCGACTCTGACAACAGGAAGAACGGTATCATCTTTCATGGTGGTGACAAAAATCTCCATCCTGCAATTACGAGCATCCTCTCCATCTAGTTTCGCTCATTCTTTTGACCGTTATCACCTTTTCTGTTGCTGTCATAGGTCTTTCTTTTCAGACAGTGATTCTATGCACAAGTGATTCGATCTTGTGGATGTTAGTGGGGAGGGGGAGGGCGGGGGAGTGGGATGGTGGGAGTCGTTTTGTGTCATCTTTTTTTTTTCCTCCTCATCAAAGTTCAAAGTCTGAAGAATGTGGTTGGCTCTTATTATAGTTCAGCCCATTTCTTATACCCAGCAGAGCAGATAAACATCCATGAGACCTTTATCGCTGCTTTCTGTATTGCATGCTTGAAAGACCAAAAACGATAAAAATAAAGCAGACAATGAAACAAAGAAAATAAGAAATCTGTGTCTCGCGTGGTGACATCAAAAAATTAATATTCCCCGTGAATATAGTCGTCAAACCTTATTAGTTATCTAGCACGAAACTCAGTCACTCAGAACATAGACTGCAAATAAACATCTTGTGTGTGGGGGGGGTTGTGTGTGTGTGCTACATTTCTCATGTTGTTCGACTTGCCTTTAAAAAAAAAAAAAGTTTCAACAAAATCGAACGTTGAGGTGATTAAGGCTGTGAAATTTTAACGTATCAATGCGCTATAGCAAAACGATTTATTCCTGCACATACAAACCACATGAGAAGAGTTTCAAATGAAGAGTTTTGTTGCAAATTGAGCTAAACGCCATTTTTAAACATTTCAAAAGAAATCCATCATCAGATAGAGCAAAATTAAACATTTCCAGTAATACTTCACTTATGACGTAACAAGGAATATTCTAGAAGCATGATTAAAATATCCTGTATTTTCTTATTTTCTTTGTCTTTTAGCAGCTTTAATCACAAATAACTCAAGTTAACAAGAATGGAGTTAGCTCATTTTGCGATAAAACTCTTCAATCATGTAAATTAAATGGCATGATGACGCCTTTCTTTGTGTGCAGCATGTTTTGATTTCAAAAGTGACTCTTTTCAACTGCAAATCAATTTCTATTTGTGAGTATTTGCGTGTGTGCTACATTCTAATTCTGTGGTCAAGATTGAAATAAAGCCGATGTATTTATGTATCGTGTGAAATGCAAACAAAATGAGTTACTGAGTTCTGCATTGGTTTAGGAGGGTGCTGGTAACGGGTAGCGTTTTGGTCAGTGAAGTCTCTTAGGAGTACTACATGAAAACTAAGTCATTGCGGGGCGGATCCAGGAATTCCGTAAAGGGGAGGTGCCTTTACAAAATTAAAGCGGGGGCGCACGCCCCCCCCCCCCATTTTTCTTTTTAATTCTTTTGTTTGAAAAGATAAATAAAGAGGGGGCGCGCGCCAGGTGCGACCCCCCCCCCCCCCCCGATCCGCCACTGGATTGTTAGGAGTTTATAGTCGATGAATTGTATGTGTTCCTGTTTGTATTAGTCTGTTAATTTTCCTGTCATCAAAAGTGAGCATAACTACATTGCATTAAATTGAAAATATGATGTCTCAGCCACCTGTTATAGTTAATTCTCTTCTCTTGAAAAAAAAAAACAACAACAATCTTTTGGGAATGTCTCTTAAAGGGATGGTACAGTATTTGTGGAGATGAGAATTTGGCTTTTAACTTTTTGCGAGATACCAAGAAAACACTTATGATATAGTACAGAGCATACCATTTTAAGAGGAATTCATCAAAGTTTATTTGATGAAAATCGGGTTTGGAATGACTGAAACATCCAAAAACAAAGTAAAACAAAGCGATCGTAATAAAGTGTGGGTCCCACACTTTATCAGAATCGCTTTCTTTTGATATCTCAGCCATTTCAAAACCAATTTTCATCAAATAAACGTTGAATTCCTCATAGAATTACATGCGCTTTCATATTTCATAAGAGGTTTCTCATTATCCCACCAAAAAAATGTTAGAAACCTGAAATTAGGTCTAAACCAAAACTATACGATCCCTTTAATCCCACAGCGCTCTCGGCAATCACGACACACCTAAACAATGTGTTCCATATTTCCATTGATCATCGAGACCCTGTTTCGTGTTCAAGTTTCGTTGTGATTAAGGGATCTCCTCTGATTATTTCAGGGGTTGTTTTCGTTTGAGATTGAACTAAGAAATGAGACTAACGGGAAGCCATTCAGCGCATAGTTAAGAGCCATGTGCAGTTGGTGATTTCCCTGTGTGAAAAGAACGGGACGTGTATTCATCATCATCACATCGGCAAGGCAGATGTTACATTATCTGTTCTGTGTTTAATAGTCCTCTCTCATTCCATTTTTTTTTCTAACGCTGCAGAACTTCCGTGTTTCATAATTTTTATGATCTTAACCCTTAATGTGCCTATAGGCACTCAGCTTAAACACTAGTGTAAACACGTAGTTCAGCTTTTACACTAGCACTTAGTAGGCCCTATATTCTATCCAAATTTGACGTAGTCGTTGATTAGTAAGCACACTGAGGTAAAGATGTGTATAGACATGTGCCTCACAAAGTCTAACAGGAAGACCATGTATGGTAGTGATGGGGGGGGGGGGGGCGGGTTATATCTATTCTTTTACAATAACTTAGTTTCAAAAAGTCTGTGCCAGTCGCCGAAAAAAAAGCACGACAGCTCGCGTCGAGTACAGCAAGGGGTTAAGAATTAGGAAGTAAAGCTTATGATCATTCACATGATTGAGTTTTTGTTCAGTTCGCATATCGTCCAATATTTGCAGCTCTGGAAAGGCAAATACTGAAGGAGGCGTGTTTTTCACGAAGGACAACAATCCATTCAGATCGCG
>NC_092697.1:7202361-7227361 GCF_964275005.1 Diadema setosum
AGTATAGTGCTGATGACAATAACGATGGTAATATCAACAACTACAATAGTAATATTAAAGCAAAAGTACAGCAGAAATAGTATTAGTAGTACTAAAGGGGATGGCTAGGAACTGATCAGTGGGAATCAGTGAGAATGCTGGTGGATGATTATTCTAATCCTTCTGGGATTCATTTAAGAGTACATTACATCTATTGTTGTGTGAAAATTATTTGCTTCAGAATGGTCTCATATTCAAGTAATGTGCAGTTTAATGTTTCCAGGTTAGCATGACGTCTGTACAGTGACGGGGCGATCGTTAACGTGATTATGATCGTTAACGTGATTATGATGATGATTATTACTATTATTACTATGATGATCATTACTATCATTCTATGTTATCAAAATAATCATTCTTTTCCGCTACACAAATATAGCTTGGAAATGAGGAGTTGAGGAGAAATAGCGAGGACTTTCATTCTTAAGAAGGCTTTATCCATTGCAAGAGTGTGATGAGGGCTGATAATCAGCGTAGACATATTACTTCAAGTCAAAAAGTAAACAAAGCGCGGCACAGGGCGAAGGAAGCGCCCTACTTCTATTGAAAGTTGGGATCTGTCTGTATGTACTTGGGCGGGTCTACATGAATTCACAATGTAGGTCTACATTAATTGGGCTATGCAATGTTCACAGCCCCAACCGCCAGGGACATTACTATTAGAAACACACACGAATACATACACGCGATCCGTTCGGCCTATAGGTCATCATACGTCACTTTTGCTTTGTATTAAGATTATACGAGTAAAGCAAAACAGTGTTTACATATTCCAAGTTCTGGGACAGTAACATGGTGTGCATTGCAAAGAGCAAAAGAAGATGAGAGGATACGCTCTTGTTCATAGTTATTGTCAGTAGGACTACTGTTGTTTTTACTTTTTTTTTCATCATTTCCCCGAGAGTTTTGCAAGTATAGTCACACCAGTGACCATTTTCGATATCCATTCCCCGGTCAAACTGAACCTTTGCTGTGATACAAGGTGATGAAAATCCAACCAATGTATAAAAAGAAAATATCGATAGACCAGACGAGATAAATCAAAACAAAACATTTCAGCGTCTCTTGTTTTACAACAACGCATCAGACATCAGTTAATGCTCGAAATATTTTCCATCTCTACCTCAGTATGGTTTCCTTCCATACAGTCAAAATTTTTGTAATGTAAAATCATAGTGCTGGTAGTCTCAAAGGGAAACTCTGCCCTGATATGATGATGATAATAATAATAATAATAATAATAATAATAATAATAATAATAATAATAATAATAATAATAATAATAATAATAATAATAATAATAATAATAATACATATCATTTATAAAGCGCTTATTACTATAGTTTCTAAGCGTTGATATGCGTGGAATAACAGAAAAATGAAAGCGTAGCAAAAAATCGGGAAAAAAAACTCTGACAGAACATTCGTACAGCTTCGCATCATTTTCTCGAAAGAGCGATATGGGTCAAAGACTATGAGACGATGTACTTATTTTACAACCTATATACCGATGTTTGTACCGTAGAAATATCAACCCAATCCCCTCCCCCCCCCCAAAAAAAAAAGGTATTTATTGATGAAATATCTCTTTCTGGTTCGGTTGATTTTATATGACTGATTTCATTTTATGTGGAGAGAAGACACAAAGTCCAAAGTCGACGTGAGATTATGCAATCTATATGATCACCTTTACACGCCCAGATCGCTGATTAACAATGTTAAGGGATAAAGTTATGGTAACACAATCATGTTCAAATTAAAAAGCCTTTATTCCATAGAAAGTCAAAGAAAAGTATTGTGACAATCAAGAAAACAAACGCACACAGGCAAAAACAACGCGTTCGATCATCTGTCCTGAATTCCATGTCGATGATATACTAGTACCCTATAAAAGGTTATAGTTTTTAACATGTAATATTTAGAAATAAACCATTGTTTGTATCCAAGCAATTTGTACTATTGAGACTATAGGTAACAAGAAATTGTTATTGGTCGTGGCTTGTCGTTATCGGTGTATATACAGGAAGAAATAACAATCGGTCATAAGACGAGCTGCAAACATCATGATGCTCAGCCACTGGTAATGTCGCACTCTCTTACGATCTGTTACGAGTGAAAGAACGACGGTCGTACGACTGGTATATGATCGTTTGAGACTCTCTGCCTCTATGGTCGCTTTGATCAGAATGTTGAGCGCATAATAAGTTTTGGAAAGCGTGCTCTAAACAAAGGTCGTATATCCCTTTTGCAAATGGTATGAAATTTTGCATGCTTGAAGAATATTGTCTCCCAACATCGTGTATTCCTCAGAGCTTTGAATTTCAGAAGAAGACATTAATAACTGACCCGATGTCACTCGGGAATACGCTCCCTTTTTGTTGTTGTTGTTGTTGCTGTTGTTGTTGTGTTTACAAAAAGTGACCCTTTTTAAAAAATGATTTGCCCCAGACAGTATTGACATCAAATCAGACCATAATGCATTATAAACAAATCAAACATCATCATTCAATATACAAACTGGGGGAAATTCTAAGAAATATATCCGCGAGGGAGCACATCATATATGTCTCTCTTAGAGGTAACGAGAATAACGGTTGGATTTTTTTTTTTCGGGTCCGAATAAATTCATTGGAAATCTATGATATTGTTTCTACCTCCATCAGTTCGAAGTTTCCATTTTGTTGTTGTTGTTGTTGTTGTCGTCGTCGTCGTCGTCGTCGTTGTTGTTGTTGTCCTCGTTGTTGTTGTTGTTGTTGTTGTTGTTGTTGTTGTTGTTGTTGTTGTTGTTGTTGTTGTTGTTGTTGTTGTTGTTGTTGTTGTTGTTGTTGTTGTTGTTGTTGTTGTTGATGATTCCAAGGAAAAGTCTGAGTTGCCTACTATTATACCTCCACAATATATCAGTTTAGGAAAGGAATCTAACGTTCGGGGTTGCAAAAGGGACACACGAACTTTAACATAAGACTGATATCTATTATTTAGTTTCACACTCAACCAGTAGCAGGTTTGAAAGAGCTAGTTTGTATATCCCCAACCAGTCGCGCGTTTTATGTTGAGCTTACATTTCCCTCTTGGCCGCAAACATCTACGACATGCATATTTTCCATTGTGTTACGTGGAATTCTCTCTCACTTGTCTGCTCCGTAAATTCTTGATCTTTTGATTTCGGAATAACTTCTTTTTTTATTATCTTTTGATTCCATTATATCTCTTTTTTGGAGGGTTTCTCAGCTTTGTGTAACTTGTCCTTGTACTGAGTTGAATTGTGCTAGTTTTTGCATTAAACGAGAAAGTCAGTGTTGTTATGGTCACTATAGATTGTTTACGTGAGTCAATTCGTGTTGAAGTATGGAAAATAAACCATAATGATAGGCTGTTTGTTTGTTGTTGTTGTGGGGTTTCTTTTGAGGGGGTTACCTTAACAAAAGTTCATATAAGAATTCATTGTTGCGATATATAAATGCATCGATAGAACGGCTTCAGGCAATCCCATAGATACAATGACCTAGCCAAGACCTAAACCCTAAATTCCCAGGGATTTTTTTTTCTCATAAATCATGTTAAACTGTATAAGCGTAAATAACGTTATATGGTATAGGTGTATCTCTTTGTGCTCTATTGCCGGTGGAACACGGTGATTGTAGGTTTGAGATCTGTTAGCAAATTTTTAGGTTCTCGCGTAGCGGGTTGTACTCAAGAATATTAAATAGATATATGCCATGCCTTTTTCATTGTTGATTCATCTGGTGACTTGCGTTTGCTTGAACCTCTAGTCTGTATTATTATGTTCCTGTCCCTCTTTTCTCCAGCTTTTAGCAGTTTAGAGACAATGATCATATATCGTGTATTTTGTGAAGATGAAGATGCGACATCACCTATTATTGATAATCATGTCACAAAAAGCAAAATCGCAGTATATCGCAAACGCAATACGGCGTTTTTTAGTATGATAGTTTTTGATTACTTGTCTTAATGTTCCTGTACGTATGAGACTAATCCGTTGGGTCACAGTTCATTACTCTGGAGGTTCGTTACTCCAAAGGTTCGTAATACCGAAAATGAAACAAGATTTGCTGTACCGAAAGTTTATAAATCAAAATACGAAACGAGTACGCTCTCTTTTATTTTCGGATTAACGAATAATAACCTTATTTTCATTTTGGGCTAACAAACCTCATCCAGAAGAACGAGCTTTCGGAATAACGTCACAAATATCCGGATTAACGAAAATATTATATAAGTATAGGTAATTTGTGTGTTTCGAAATAACGAACCGTTTTTCATATCCCGATTAACAAACCTTTTGTCGTATTGCCTCTCTAGCTCTTTGCAAGATCAGGCAAATGAAACAATATCTGGACAGGAGAATGGCAGAAATTAACAGAAAGGCTCTTTGGTATTAGTGTTGAAAAGTGTCATGTTGATAACGGAAACAATAGTATATTTTTTTAGCAAAACCAGCTTAATCGCAAACAAAGAATTCAAAATTCTGCTGGCCGCCTTGTCACACGTTCTCATTCATGTTACTCATACTCTCATTATTGCAACGACTCAACAACTCGAACAACTGTTGATGAGAACTCAATGTAGATTTTTTTTCGTCGATCTGCACTTGTCATTTTTTATCTTGAGTCCATGCATATTTTATAGATTAATGTGATACGCCTACATAAATGTGGTTCCATTTTTATTCTTAGTGTTATAACAGATAACACTTAATTTGCAAACAATTTTAGCTACAAAGGCTATAAGCAGTAATAGCAATTGTGGGTGACTTTTTTTTAAAGCAACACTTTGGATAAAGTGGCGTCTTGGAAGACACATAGCATTCCATGTTGTGCGGGAACTACTAGTGATTGTGTGATGCGGGATGTGCTGTGGGTGTTAAAGGAAACCAAAACCAAATAGAATTATGAATTGAGTCAAAGCAGCAACCTTAGTAGAACATATCACTGAAAGTTTGAGGAAATTCGTACAATCGATGCAAAATTATGAATTTTTAAAGTTTTGGTGTTGGAACCGCTTGATGAGGAGACTGCTTGAGTTTATGACATCACTCGTGAACAACAGTGTTATAAAGAAAATGTAAAGAAAATTCAACATGCTTTCACTTTTCTAGCATATGAATGAAAGAGCCCTTGACCAACCTCTTTGATATTGTTCCCCCTGCTTTCTGAAAGAGCTAAGTCAAGGGCTCTTTCATTAAGCTAGAAAAGTGAAAGTATGTTGAATTTTCTGTATAATAAAATAATTGTTGTCCACACATGATGTCATAAACTGAAGTAGTCTCCTTATCCAGTCATTACTACACCAAAACTTTAAAAATCCATAACTATTGCGTTGATTGTCAAATTTTCTTCAAACTTTCCCTGATGTGTTCTACTAATGTTGCTGCTTTCACTCAATCCACATTGCTCTTTGGGTTTTGCTTTCCTTGGTCGCTCTGGCTAATCATTGTAACGGATCATTCAATTATTGAAAGTGGTCGATGGAAGATTCTGTTGGCAACGCTAGCAGCTAAGGCAATGAGCAAATATAGAATGAAAGATTCACTGGTGTTGATATTCAGGATCGAATGCTCCAGGCGTATAATATGGGGTAAATAAAACCGCCCCTTCGCTTTTCTCTCCAGAAACAAAAGAAAACAAACATGAGACGTAAAACCCTGAACTTTAAGCACTCGCTCTTCAGTGAATGCTGCAGCCTTTTTTTTTTCCGAGTCTTCCTTGCTCTACTGAACTCTTCCAAAGACGGGCATTCAAATCATTAATGGTTAGCGGTGGGTTCTTATATTTTACATAAAATATCTATTTACAAGATATGTGTTGTTGCTGTTGTTTTTGCTTTTGTTGTTGTTTTGTTTTGTGTGGTTTTTGTTTGTTTGTTTTTTGTTGTTTTGTTTTGTGTTTTGTGTTTTTTGTTGTTTTTTTTGTTGTTTTTTTTTTGCTGGCATACGATGAAGTCAAGTGATGCAAACTACGTCTATATTTCCTGAAAATAAACTGGTCATTTTTATATGCGACTGAAATATCTGTTAGCTCTGGATGGTATCACGTGATTCTTTAAGGCTGAACATCTGCTGCTGCTACTTCTTGAGTCGTCATCAATTTAAATCAACAACAATTGCTTTCGTTATGCCATACAGCTTTCAATTTTCGATATCAACGATAAAAAGGACAAAATATTTAGCTATTACACAAATTCATTTGAGTTTTTTTTTTCTTTTTTTTTTTCTCAAAAGCATGATGTTATTGACTTTTGGAGCTTGTGGGAGTTTATGATGCTCTGTCATTGTCGTCCGTGCGGTTGCGGAAGTGAGGTCCTCAAAGAGTTTATTTCTTCGCCCTTCTCCTTGCTCTGAAAAACGGATGTGGACCGTGCATGGCCATCACCTTGACGAGATGTTTATTGCTAGATATAAAATAAATGTCGGATTCTTGCTAGCAATGGAATGAGGTGGCTAGTAGCCAATCCTTGAGATGATGTGTACGAACACTGGCACTGAAAACGATGTCCTTCCACACCTAAAATAAAAAAAAGAGACTTCAAAGTCATGTCCTTGCATTACAGTTTGCATTTGCTTGGATCATAATCATTGTACAAAGTCCTGTGTGGTACACTGTAGACGCATCGCCTTGATATTCATGAGACCATGAACTTGCCAACCAACAATATTTCTCTGCGACTTTACACAGCATCATTCTACAAACAATCGTTGGTCAACGTAGTGCCAGTTAATATGAATTAAACGGAGAAATCCAACCTGTAGAAACGGATAGATAACAAAATCGTACGACCGCCTTTAGTCTTTTTTCGCCTATATGAAAAAAAAGCCTTCATATTTACACTGTATATAACAAACGTGCCACCGTCTGTGTTTGCATTTCTCACATTGTACGCCTTGTAAGTATGGAAATATAAAATAAACATAAAAGATACGAACATACAGGGAAGAGGAACACCCTTCAACCTTCCTGCAACATATAGTTAAATAAAGCGATGATTCAAATGCATTCGACAGTGTCCTGGTAAAAGTATTGGGATGGTGAGAAGGTTCAGTCGGTGGCGCATCTGCCTTTAATAGATGAAACGGCTTGGGTTAAAGTCCCCGAACACAGAAACATTCTGTCCCTCGGCACACCAGCTCGGATAGGCTCAGAGCCTGTTAGGCTGCTTTCACATAGAAGTATACTATTTGGGTATTCGGGCTCGTTTTTCGGGGGCACGCGAATAGCTTGAATCGAACGATAGGATTTCCTCACACCGGTTCACATAAGAGGGCACTATTCGAAAGTACCGAATACCTGCGAAAAGTATAGCAAAGTGGGAATCGAGCTTGTTCGATTTTTTTGCAGCGTATACCGTCTCTCGTTTATGAAATAATGACACTTTTGGTCTGGATTTGCCCGTTAGCAAATATAAGCATGTAGACCGACATTCTGATGCAGTTTAGAAATTGTTCATAAGATTTGCTGCGATGTAGGAGGAAGAATTCCTCACTACATGGGATGGTGAGTTGACGGTGCGGGTGATGGTGTATTCGGTACTCGAATAGCGAATAGCGAATAGCGAATACTTCTATGTGAAAGCAGCCTTACAATTGTATGTTCAACCAAGGAGGTTCAAGAGAATGGAGTCACAACTGTCGTATTTCCTTTGAAGTCGCGTTCGATGCCGCCACTCGAAAGTATTTGAAGCATGTGGCAAAACTGGATCTGCCGCGCAGATAGGAAGACAATTGACTCTTGTCTCATTGCATAATCATCAGCCACTTTCTAACGAAAATATGTCTTCGTGATGGTAATTACTTTTCGCCATCCCTACTTATAAAAGATAGGTGGTATATAGAATGGTATAGACACGGGGATGCGCGAATAGAAATTGCGCAAAAAATGATGAAATGAAAATGAAAATTACTCGACTGGCCGTGCCCGGCCACTAATCTGATATGTATATTAATATAGAATTATACTCAAAGATTATTCCATATCAGTTTTATTTGGAGGAATTAAGTGGAAAAGTGATAAAACCGGCTTTCCGGGAGGGTACAGTTTTAAACACTTTCACATGATACAGCTCTGATTTACACTTTTGCACATATTTCTTGAAGGGATTGACCTTTGTTTAATGAGCTTTATCATTAAGTGAGATTTCGTTTCATTTAATAGATAAACAAGCAAAATATAGCCAACATTAAGTTCACGTTCAAAATGAATCTTCAGATTGCTCAGCAAGACGGCGGCATCAAACCCCGCCACCAAAGGCACAGATGCCCCTGTGGAATTCTTTTGTACATCAATAGAAAAGTGACAACTGTTTGAATAATTACAGCCAGTTGGAACTCCATCTCTTAAACCTCCTTGGTTCAACTCGACGAAATTGAGAATGGTTTTGCTACAACAGTCGAGACTAACTGGCTCAGCTAAACTTTCGTTCAGGGGGATTTAATTCATAAGCAAAACAATAACGAGCGCCGAAAGCGTATAGCTTCATTCAATTACAAAGAGCAAGCGCATCGTACCTTCCCAAACAAAAGGGGATTTCGTCAAATATTTGACTCGTCCTGAGATACCAGAAAGAACAGAGGAAATTTCCCTCCTGGAGGTAAACTGACTGTACGTCAATCTCTCGTGGATGTGTAGAGATCACCCAGTATTACACCGCAAACAATAATTTTCCTTCTGTGTTTCATCTTTTTTCCTCGGTGAATGTGATAATCAAATCGTGACTAGTTTCTACAGTGTTCGTTTACCTCTAAAAATCAGTGTATATTCTATTTCAACCTCCTTTCTGTTTCGATTCCACCTTTATCTAAATTTATGGAAGACGTTGTACTGAAATCATGTCCTCACCTCTCATACAATGAATACCAGCAAGCACAACTTGTCATAGAAACATGTCTATTTTCGTACACAAGTTAAAAATAACATGCTATGCGAAGGAGCCCCAGTGCTTCTCTTAATTATCAATGTCGATTGCCCTTCGACCTGCCAAATCGGGCCACCAATTTCTCAGAAAGTGGTGGCCGGACGGCATTTATTTCTCGTGGACCAGAGCCATCTGGCAACTGCTTCAAGTGTAACGTCGAACCTTGATAAATGAATGAATAAGTAAACATAAAATTATATGCACGTTAATGAGAGAATACACACACACACACACACACACACACACACACACACACACACATACACACACACACACACAAAGTCACAAGATACAAACATTTTTAGTCGTGTTAGTGAAGTCAAGTTTGGAAACAGGAAATGAAGATATTTACCCTTGAGATACTAGTAACAAGATTGTAACTCATGAAAGTTGGAGTTACAGATGTTTGTGAATTTACGTTTTTGCAACTCTTATTACAAATATGTTCTGCTTATACATAGCATGATTATAATTTTCTCTGTTTATTTGATGGAAAGGAAAATAAATTTGAACTTTGAACTTTGAGTTCTGTAATTGCCTACCGAAATAGGTGACGAAAGTCGAACATGCAGGAATGCTATACATCTGAGGAAAATGGGGCACTGAAGCGAGGAGTTCACTCAAGTGCACCGGGACACACTTTATTGTGTGGAACAAACGGAGGATTTTTTTTTTTTGAAAGGTCCATGACAACCATTGTGAACGAATTGTCAGATTAACCCAAAGCTTGGTTCGCACATGAATCGGCAGCATTCTGTTCAGATTATGTCAAGTATGCAAAAAATACCAAATACCAGTACTGACTGTTTGCCAAGCTTCTGCTGGGTTTTCATGCTTTGTTATACTTTCAGACACCTCTCACACCAAATGAAAAACAAATGCGTTTAAAAATGGATTACTAGCACTGCTTGCAAAAAATTATAACGTTTCGAGCTTAGATATTTTGTTAGAAAAAAAAAACGTAACTTTGTCAGAAAATACATTTAATAAAAGATTGGCTGATTTGGAATGAAACGAAAATGACTCTTATTTTCTTGTGTTCTGCAAAAATCAATCTGGGGTACATTTTTTGTGGGTTTTGTGATGCTACAAGGCTACACACGCACACACACACACACACACACACACACACACACACACACATACACACACACACACACACACACACACACACAGTTGAAAGGGAGAGATCGGCGTATATCGATGAGAAACGCGTTATCATGAAATAAGGGGCTGCGATCATAACTCTGTACGTTACTTCATATTCGACCTCCTTAACATGCTTTCATGCATGGTTCTATTTTACAACATAGAGCATATCGCATTAACCATAAAGTATTCTTACGTGCAGCGATGACACCTAAAAGACTGAAAAGAAATGGTGTACTTTTGAACCCTCCTGGAAAATACATGTAAACAAGATGGGCTCGGAAGGGCTACTGTTCGCGAGAGATATCATATTTGGCGCGAAATTTGTGTCGAACTCCATTTATAACCTTAGAAACATGCGACTAAACAAACTCTCCCATATGATACAGCTGCCACAGGCAAATCACACGTAGATAAGATAGATTTGCGAGGCTATACTAGTACTTAACACTGCATAAACACGTTTGCAATGATTGTCAGTTGATGTCATTGCTGTTGCCATGGAAACAACAGGAAACAACCAACCAACTTTGATTATTTCAGTTTGTAGTTTACAAATTCTAGAAATGTCGTAAGAAAAATGTAAGAAATTAAAATTGCAAGTCCAGAGCTTAAGATATATTGATAGTAAAAACGTCGGAGGTAAGTCTTCTTCGGTACTTTGCAATAGAGTGATAGCCCTTAGTAAAAAACAAAACAAAACAAAACAAAACAAACAAACAAACAAACAAAAAACAAACAACAACAACAACTTTGAATAAGGAATACCTTATTATGAATTGTCCGATAAAATCCATTGCAACACTTTTATTGTATATAACTGTCTATCCACTATCGTTACTGTGTACTTGCTGCTTGTGTCCAAGTATTCCAAGATTAATTTCCTTTCTTGTTTGACCTCTTTTGTGAATGTTTTCTTTTCTTTTCTTTTTTTGCAGGGGGATGTTCCCAGAGAATATTATTGAAGCATGTTTCCGAACTGTAAGTATAAAACCATCAATTAAGCGTGTTTGTATTACGGCGTAATGAACGTTATAAGACAGAAAGCAGTTTGGGTCCTGGATGGTAAACTGCTGTGCACAGTGTTATAATGTTATTGTATAGTAATATAAACAAAACAGCATCAATCAAAAACTTAAAAACATCCTTTATGGTGAGACAGTAATGAACAAGATAAGGATATTCCTCATTTATTTAGGGGCAGAAATCCAATCCGGTCGGGGGCACCGAGCATTTTGATAGGCCGTCTTTTCCAATTCCAGTCCATTCAATTCATTTCAAAATAAATTAAAATTTCATTTTTCTTATCGATATTTTTTCAAGGATTTGATAGGCCGTATTTTTCAATTCAATTCAAATGGAATTTAATTTCCAATAACACATTTTTGTTATCGATATATTTTTTCAAGCATTTGCAGGCCGTCTTTTTCAATTCAATTCAATTCACATGAAATACAATTTCCAATAACACATTTTTGTTATCGATATATATTTTTTAATCATTTGGCAGGCCGTCTTTTTCAATTCAATTCAATTCAAATGTAATTCAGTTTCCATTACTACATTTTCGTTGTCGATATATTTGTTATCAATTGTCTTTCATTCACCGCCCTTTAGTATATCGCTGCATCTCAAAATGCTTACTTGGTTAAATAGTTGATGTTAGATTTGTTGTCGTTTAGCACAGACTGATGGAATATACCGTTGAGGAACTCAACACTTCTGATTTAAGAAAACCATTCGATATAAACATGTCTACTCCGATAACTCGACGTCATTGAAAGTGTGAGGAAAAATGAAACAAAAGTGAAGTCAGCTCGACTTTCCGACTGTAAAAATTAAAATTCAGTGTAGAATTCGTAAAACCCTTTTGGCTTCTCTCACATGAAAGACTAATAGCTTCCCTGTAACCTGTCGGTCTGGCATATCAATCTTTTCTTCCTTTTCTTTTTTCCGGATTAGTAGAATTTTATCAATAAAATGTGGTGAAGGTTCGAGGATAAAGGAAATCGCTTATTTGACGGATTTCCTCAACTATTTTGTTGATATCATATATCCGGATGAAGTTGTATACCCTTTTACTCATTATTCTCAACAAAACTGGACATATACGCAGCATGAAACTTGGTTTTGTACAGAACCAATTTTACTATTACCCTATTCCATTTAAAAAAAATGACAAAATTACAAATCGTCTTTCATTGTGGTATTAATCTTTGAAGGCCTGCAACTGAAAGGAAACATATTCATTTAGGTAGTAAGAATATATTGTTGGTGACACCATTGTTAATCCCATTATCACATTGTTTCCCAACTCATGATCCTGCACACTAATCAAACTGTCATATTAGCCTACTTAGCCTACATCGCATTCTTTTCTGACAGCTACAAAATTCTGATCACAACAGTGCTGCCAAACTTTCACAAATGAAAATCATGAGTTAGGGCATGCATAAGAAGAGAATGTATCGTGGATATATCCATATACATTATACACACACACACACACACACACACACACACAAACGTGTTACATAATATACGTATATATATGTAGAGCTTTCAACCAAAAGGCGCTAAATCCATTGAAAAAAAAAATGATGGATTTAGCGCCTTTTGGAAGCACTATTCTTTTTGTTGTTGTACTTGTTCATGTTGCATTACAAACATTTTATCCATTAATAGTAATCTTAAGGCAGTGCTCATCGTTTTTGACACACTGTACTTCCTTTTGGGCGCTCTCTAAACTTTTGTTTGTCCCTTACTGGCAATGGCAAAGCATTTTCATCAATAAACTAGAAAAGGGAAGTGATAACTTAATATTACGTCTTGTCTCTGGTCAATCTGACTGGCATGAGCCATCAGAATTGCTTACTTAAGTCAGTAAAAACTTGAGCGACACTGCTCAAAATGAACTTGAAGTCAACGTGACGATGTCAAAGTCCATTTTGAAAGAACATAAAGTGTTAATTTTCTGTTGTTGACATTGCCATGTTATATTGCCATACTCGTTATTACACAAGAGTCATAACTACAAGTGGCAATGCTCGTCTTGATAGACCAATAAATTTAAAAACACGATTATGCCCTGTGTATTGGTACGTATACGATGGAGGGTTGTGCACATTCATTTTGTATGTGCATGTGAAGGTGTGTATGTGTGTGGGGATGTGACTGCTGTTGAAAATCTAAAACATAATGGTTCAGGCAAAGTTCATTTACCTCCGTCATAACTGTTCAGACACATAGAATTCATTCATCAATAATTGAATAGAAACTAATGTTTAGTTATTGGGGATTATTGTATAGCAACAGAATTTTCGAAAGCTTCTTATTGCTAAATTTACGACAGATTTTGTAAACTATGGGAACACATTTTTAAGATATTGCATTTCCTGTTTCTCTCCAATTGGCATGAGCTTGTAAATTTCTTTATAACTTTGTATAATTACTTCTATATCTATCACGAGTAATTGGTCATCAAAGAAGGTGTCTCTAATAGTAATACTGTAATACCATGAAACTACCAGTTATCTTGAAAGAACTGATTAATCTGTTGATATCGAGAATATTGGATGATGGTTTACTCTAGAGAGATATTTGACATTATATTGCTGGGTACATGTCACTATTTACCCATCTCCTACCCAGCTGCAAGGCAAAAATCAATCCTGGTCACTCATGTGAAACGGCCCTCCGTTTATAAGCATAATGATGATGATGAGAAATGGGCCGCTGGCGTCTATCAAGGTTAAGTCAATGGCGCTGATGTTTGCAAAGACTCGTAGCAGTGACAACAGGCATGTGAATCTGTGTCCTAGTATGTACAATATAAACCAATCGATCGATTGCCCCATATAAGTACGCGAGGGAATGATTTCTGTCTGTGATGTTGATAGAGGAATTCCTCGCCCCCAGTGACAAAGGATTATAATTATTACGTGTAATCCAAAAATTCAAACAGTTGGTCCATCTGAGCATTTGTGACGTCATTCCGAAGGCTCATTATTCCGAAAATGAAATAAGGTTCGTTATTCTGAGTGTTCAGTGATTCCGAAAATGAAATAAGGTTCGTTATTCTGAGTGTTCAGTGATTCCGTAAATGAAATAAGGTTCGTTATTCCCAGTGTGCAATAATTCCGTAAGGAAAGAAAAGGGTCATTATTCCGAAGACTCGTTAATCCGAAACTGCAGTAAAGGTCGTTAAGCCGACATAGATGACGCGTACTACAAACCTTTGGAATTACGAGCCTAAAGAACCTGCGGAATTACGAACCTTCAGAATAACAACCCTTCGGAATAGTGTCACAAATGTTCGGATTGATGAATTCCTTTTCGTTTTCGGATTAAAATCATCTGTTGTCAATCGGGGTGATACAATGATATAATCGCAATCATACAAGACATTATGTCATAACGCATAGTATGCAGGACATCATGTCAAAAGAAAAAATAGAAACATTGTGTTAAAAAATTATTGTGCGTCGAGAATGAAATTCACATCTTTCCTAGTAAAAATGTATTGTTATTTCATAATCTCTCTTTTACCATTCAGTGTGGGGTATTTCTTAAACACTCTTGTAGTCAATATCATTTTATGATTTTTGTGATTTTCCTTTTGGGTTAAGAAAATTTTGTCCAAGGATGAACGCACTCCTGACAGGACTCGAACTCAAGACCTAAACGTCCAAAGACTTAACCACTATGTCGTGTACGAGCAAAAATTTCCATTCATATTTTGATCAGAAATATATATATATATATATATATATATATATATATATATATATATATATATATATATATATATACATGTATATATATATATATATATATATATATATATATATATATATATATATATATATATATATATATATATATATATATAATATATACATATATATGTATGAAACACAGTGCTTATATAGCGCATATCACTACCGTAGTGTCTCTATGCGCTTTAAGTTTGATTGACTGGTTGATTAATGGATTAACAAAACTGTGCAGGTTAGAATTTCCAATAACAGATGCAGATGCAAATGCAAACAAACTACAACAACCAGATGCTTGCTATAATAAAATATACCATATCATGATATTCCACATGTTTACCCACAACGTATCGTACATGATGAATAACGAGGAAATGAATATCGTATGATAAAAAAGTACAATCCTCCCGAATCACGACGGATGTTTCACACTTTTTTCATTTTCGATTTTAGGAAAATGAAACATTGTCTAGAGCGGAATATGACGTACTTCCTTTTCTAAAATAGTGAAACTACAAGCTGCAGGTTACGACTGCATGATTTTTCAATTGCCAACAACATTGGCACTATTTCTTTTCTTTTTTTCAAACTCCAAACAACATTTTGTGGAAATCAATAAAACTACTACTGAAACAATAGCTGCAAAACTGACCTTCAAACGAAATTTCAGAGCATTATTCGGGTTTTCCCTTAAATCAGCCAATCTTTTAGACGGGAAACAAATAATTCGTTGAAAGCATTGGTGGGTTTTTTTAAGATAGAAAAAAAAGCAACAAATGTGCAACTTTTTGTTGTCTTTAAAAAAAAAAAAACATGAAGAAGGAGAGGGAGCGTTAATTGTATTACCTTAGACAGGCAGTTTATAAACGAATGGGTACTAAACAGCTAACTATTCCAAAGGTTCGTTTCACGCGTACGAATTATGAGAATTTTATTTTATATATTATGTACATACTTATAACATGTACATATGTATTACACACTAAATAAAGTTTCGCGACAAATTGTTATAGCCACTTTGTGGTTTGCGTATTAGGTTTTTTCTCATTACGATGCTATGACTGTGTTAGCTGATGCACTGAACTTTGAATGAATGATAATGGGTGCCTAAATGCCCTTTTCACTATTCAACATCTCACAATTCTTCTGATCCACTTTATGCGAAAAATAGAAATAGCGGGAAAAAAGGAAAATCCTCAGTGTATATTAAGATGACGCATTGACTTCAACACTTTTTTTTTTGCGTCATGTATGATATTCAAGCCATCATGGTTTTAATAATCCATGATGCGCCTGTTTCACGTAAAGTCATATGATCCTGGTGAACGTCATTCGTTACTTTTATTCTTTAAACTTTATTTTTACCTGCCTCTCGTATTTCTTTCTCGTTTTTTCGTCGGTCGTCTTCGTCACGACTATAGTACAAGACCCGTCAGGTCACCGAGGTTGTCGAGATGACCACGGACTCGATGGTGACAATGACTGAAGCCACTGGACTGATGGTGACGGAGACCACGATCACGGCCATGATGCCCAATACGACGTCGGGTCCGATGACGATCTTGGTGTCGCAAGGCGGCTATGAGTACAAGCCCAACATTCTTGGATTGGTCGTCTTTTCGTGCGTCTTCGGTGGCGTGCTCGGACGCATGGGCGAGCAGGGCTTGCCGCTTCGTAACGTGATCAACTCCCTGATGGAATGTGTCATGATCATGGTCGGCTATATCATTTGGTCAGTTATATCACTGCTATCATCTTGAATGTGAAATAAAAGAAGCGAAAAAGATGAATGAAATCACTTTGTCTGTACTGTAACATACAAATAAAAGAGTGTAGGACCCGGTAAAGTGCCCCCCCCCCCCCCCCTCGAACAAACAACAAACAACTGGACACTTTGGAACTTTACCGGCTAGTGTAGCGGAATATTGGCCATTGAGTCCTCTTGTCTGATGGAAAATGAAAACAAACAAACAATATAATCATACTATGGTGTAAATAATTATACTTGACAAGATTCTGGGAAATAGCTACAGTATATTCCGTATTCAAACAATGGACTCGCTACAATATTCTGAGGGTGGGCTCTATACGATTGATTTGCTACATGACGCCATGTGGATTGTGAGATAGGTAGATAGCTATACAGACATGACAGATGGATAGGTAGAATAGATAGATGGAGGAATATACGGATAGAAAAATACATCGAGGGATGGATGGATAGACATTGGTATTTTGATGGGAATGTGTTGCACTAGGTGGCACTGTATACAACCTGATCACGTGAATTTCATTTGTAATGATTCACAAAGTTTAACCGTCCTAATACTAAGATAGACAAGTGCGTATGAAGCACGACTGCACCTTTCATGAAACGAGTAATGGGGTGTTGTCAAAGAAAATGGTTAGAAATGAATGCAAAGACAAAATGTCCAAACAAAATCGTTATTCTTCCGTGCCATATTTCTTTGCTTCAGTTCAGTTCATTTTAGTTTCACTTATTTTCCATCCGACAACCAGCAAAAGGTACACCAAAATATAAAGTATGCATTACACCATATTGATCAGTTTGAAATAGAACATACATATATACTAGTACTTCACATGATGACGTCACGGAGTATACTCACGTTGCCGTTTTGAATTCGCCAGGTTGTCACCCATCGGTGTCTTCTTCCTCATACTGGGTAAGATCCTCAGCATGGATGACTGGGCCTTGGTCTTCCAGCAGATCGGTCTCTACTCGGCCACCGTGATCGTCGGCCTCCTCATTCACGGCTTCATCATCCTGCCGCTCCTCTACCTCATCTTCACGCGCTCCAATCCGTACAGGTTCCTGAAGGGCGTGGCCCCTGCCATGGTGACCGCTTTCGCCACGGCCTCAAGGTGCGTCAGTTGGGAGATTTGAAGATCAGAAAATTTTGGAAATTTATTTGAAATCACTATTGTACTATTATCCAGACAATGTATTCTTTTTGATAAAGATGAGTAAATGCAATGCTTACAATGCGGTGCAATCATGTTCCTAAATAAGACTATGCCAGAGTCCTTCGGGAGTTTCCCCGCCCTTTGTAGACATGATATTCATTCATATCCAACTGTTTGCGGGTGGCCAGTTGTATCGTCATCAATGTATAAAATGTAACAATGTTTGCTTCACAGTAATCAATAACCTTTATAATGAAGACGATAGAAAGAGTAATAGCAAAAACATCGATAATATTGATATTATCATTATCATCATCATCATCATCAATCTGTAGTAAGTATAAAATCTTCGTGGCTTCGAGAATTGAATATCGAATAACGTGTTCTGTTGACATACAGCTCGGCCACCCTGCCAGTCACCATTCGTAGTCTGGAAGACAACAACAAGATCGACAGTCGCGTTACCCGCTTCGTCCTCCCCATCGGAGCCACCATCAACATGGACGGCACCGCTCTCTACGAAGCCGTGGCGGCTATCTTCATCGCCCAGGTCAACGACATCCCTCTCGACGCGGCCGACGTTATCGTGATCAGGTAATGGGACAACCTGCTAGATCTTACTGAAACAGTTTGAACGTCATCTTATTTCCCCCTCTCTCAAAACGTTATAAAAAGCATTATCTGCATCTTTGCCACGGCAGTGAGCTCTGAGGAACGTGCAGTTTCATAACGAACTAAGTTGCTAGAGATTTCATCTCACAAATGGGCCTAAACTACATTTAGGTGCTTAGCGTGTGTTAGATGCGACGTGTCAACTTTGATAGCAAAAACGTAATATTGGAAATTACATCTTTCTTCTTCTTCTTCTTCTTCTTCTTCTTCTTCTTCTTCTTCTTCTCCTCCTCCTCCTCCTCCTCCTCCTCCTCCTACTCATCCTCCTCCTTCTCTTCCTTTTTCTTCTGCTCCGTTATTATTTGCTGTTTGCCACATATCCTGATTAAGATCTCTTTTCTCCCTTTTCTAGCATCACGGCCACTCTTGCAAGCGTTGGAGCAGCAGGCGTGCCCCAGGCCGGGCTCGTAACCTTGGTGATTGTTCTCAATGCAGTTGGTCTGCCAGCTGATGACATCACACTCATCCTCGTCATCGATTGGTTCCTGTGAGTATGAGCGCCAATCTTTACCATGTACATAATTATCATGATTGATATGATTTTACGAAAGAATAATTTTTCAGTAGGTTATATGAGGGTGTGCAAATGAGCACCTATTCTCAAGAGCAAGCGGCACGCCCTCTACTGTCAATGCTTACTTTTTTTCTGTCGTAATTCTTTTTTTTTTTCACTCATGATTAGTGTCTCCCAGTTTTGTTTAGGTTTTTTTTTTTTTTTTTTGGGGGGGGGGTGTTTCTTCAGTGTCTTCAAAAAGTCGACACATACAACCTCCATGGTTTGCTTCAGGTGTTCTTCTGATTGTAAGAAGTCTTTAAAATCATGAAAACAAAAGCGCAAGATTTTGACACTGGAAGAGACATTCTGAATATGTTTATCTATTAACCATAACAAAAATCAAGTTATGACAGGTACCACCCAGATTTAGCAAATCATTTTTCAGAAAAAGTAGGGCCTATAGGGTTATTCTGAATACTTACAGCGGCGTCCGAATTATGATTCTGTCATGCCTAGGGAAGCCCTAGATAATCAAAAGTTTTTTATTTGTTTGTTTATTTGCTTGTTGTTTATTTTGCTCGATTGTTGTTGGTTCTGTGAGCATTATAGAAAAATATTATTATACGTATCTCTCATTTTTTTCGGTATACGCTTTGACAGTGATCGCGTGCGAACGACTGTCAACGTTGAGGGCGACTCATTCGGCTGCGGCATCATCTACAAGTTCAGCAAGCCCGACTTTGATCGCATCGACCGTGAAAACGCCCTCGCCAACGACTACAAACACAGCAACGGCCTGAAGCAAGAACCGATGAGCTTTGTCAACGACGGCATGGATTCGGACTTCGACACTCGCTTCTAGGCCTGTTACAGTACTCGGCTTCTAGTGGCACAAGACTGACCGGATTTAGTAAATACGATACAAATGCCTATTCTGATTATAGCGAGGTCATGTGGGGTTTCGTATTGTCATTTCTGAATGTTGTAATCATCCCCCTTTTAAGGTGTCTGGGCTTTCAACGTATATTTTTTCTATACTTTTTTGCACTATGCATCTCTTTATGACAGATTGTTGTTCTTGTTTCCGTGTTTTCCCTTTGTAAAGGAAATAAAAATCGAAGAGATATTTTGAAGTATCAATGTCTTTTAAACAGGGGGATATTAAACTCACAAATCACTTACTTGGAAAGCAACAAATGGCAACTAAAGCAGGCATTACCATTGAAGAAACTTTATTCACATTTTATGAGTTTTTCTTGGTTGTTTATATTTTATTCAACAAAGAAGGTTGATTAGTTGTTGTTGTTGTTGTTGTTGTTGTTGTTGTTGTTGTTGTTGTTGTTGTTGTTGTTGTTGTTGTTGTTGTTGCTGTTTTGATCGGGTAGATTATCCTAGTTCCAAAACCGCATTGCTTTATCCCGTTATCAGTTTGCCCCTATTTACCTTATGGCATTTAAAAAAAAAAAAAGAAGAAGAAGAATCACGGTTACTTCACTAGGAATACTTAATCATCTCCATCAAAAAGTTTTCAATGCTTGGGTTGGACGAAATGATTTTTTTTTTTTTTTTTTTTGGGGGGGGGAGGAGATGCACAGTTATAAACACGTGCATAAGTCTGTCCCCAGCACTATTATTCTTTCGCTTTTGGCCTATTCTGTTTCAAATTATTCCCTAATTAGTTTGTCTTATCCTTTAAACACACAAGTTGAGCGACGAAATATCAAGTTTGTATTCATTTTTCTTATTTTACTGCAATATTCGTGTTCACGCAAAATTCGGTTCAAAACAGGTTGATTCTCACCTTAAACTTACTCAGCTTATTCCCAGCTTACTCTAGTTCAGTGCTGTTTTTTTTTCAATTACATTATAATAATTATGACAATGTTGAGAGCACAAAAGGTTAGTGGCGTTCCGTACTTATCGTACATTGTTTTCTCTTTTATTTTCTTCAAAGAAGTAGAATTTATTTGTATGTATTTTAAAACTATTTGCTGACACTCTCTCTATTCATTTAAGTATCCAATGGTCTTTCATTTACATTGATATTTTCATTTTCTTTTATAAAAACAAATAAAAATGTATTTATAGAGTGTAATCTGATTACAGTTATAATCTATCATAATTCGACTCTGGAGGTGGCTGACTTCTGAAATGTATGTTTAGATTAGGAAATGTTATGTATATATACGAACAAAATAAAAATAATTGCTAAACATTATGTATTGCATGATAACGACGAAATCTATGCAATATGTACGTCTATTTCTTCTTTTTCTACCTTTTTGTACAGTACTCAAGAGTATGCATGTCCATTAACCGTCGGAATCATTTGATATCTTACTTCATTATATAAAAAAGTTTCATGTTGCAGTATAGTCGGTTTCAGGGATTAAAAACAAAAAAAAAAGTCATAAAGTTTTTTATTGCACTGTTTTAAGTCGTCGTACGCAGTTTGTAAACACAGCTGGTATGCTGCCGGAAAAAACAAACAAACAAACAAACAAACAAACTTGTAAAGAAGATTTCGCAATATGCTGAGTGTTTCTAGATTTACTCTCGTTACACAGATTTTGTCTTGATTTGCACGAGCATGCATGTTTAATATGTGTTGAGCTGTATACAGAACCAAATTCATTTGAATGGCACAGAAATGAGGAAGAAAATAAATTAATGGGTTTCTGGTTTGTAATTGTCGCATACTATACCATTGTATACGTGTGGTACGTGTTGGTGTGTTTATGTGTACACGTGCGTGTGAGTGCGAATATGTGTTTATGAGTGCGTCCACTTATGTGCATATTATAAAACGCGCATTATCTAAAGGATAATAACTGGAGGAAGAAAAACAGGTTGTTCTCAGCAAACCATAAGAGTTACAATATAAATTAAATACAATCATGTGACCTTCCATAACTACTGTTCAACACGGAACCAGCGGATACAAAATCTAATTCATTTTTCAAATTCATGAAATTTGAATAACAAAGCAGTACCCGCTGCATGCTATAAGGATTAGAACCAACACTTGCTGTCGGGCGAAAGCTCGGTGGTCTAGTGGAGATGACGCCTGTCCGGTGATCAGGAGGTCGTAGGTTCGAATCCTGCTCGAGTATGTACGCCCATGATTTTTATCATGGCTACTACTAAAACACTGATCAATTCAGTGCTTATTTACGTCGATGTAGGGCAATTTGTCAATCAGTTGCAACTAATTCATTTTGTCAACATTTCCATGCACATGCTTTCCAAGTGAATAATAAAGCTAAGTTTTGGTTTCTTTAGGTTTTTAGCGAAGGTAAAACAACTACGTGTACAAGTATTTTACTTCTCAAGTACCGGTATAGATTATTTCAGCATAATTCACTGCAATAAAAACATTGGTAGCGATTTGAAGTCTCATTTTGCTTTATAATGTTATCAAGGAAGTCAAGTCATAAAATATTCACAAACTGCGTGTACATTATACACAAACAGAGCCCGCTTGCAGCTGCATGTCAACTTATCCTATGAAGATTTTGTTTTTGTTTTTGTTTATATGTTTCTTTGTTTCGAAGCTATGTTTTGTTTTGTTCTATTGTTTGCATGGTTTGGATAACCAAATGCGTCATACAATTTGCTGCATGGAAGTAAACTTTACTGGGCGTGGGATTCCAATACGTGCCAAGCCCACTTGAATGACAACATGTGATACTAGTTACTTCACCCTATAATTGTATTTCTTTAGAGTTTCTATGAACAATACAATGGAAGATAGCTATACCACAAAGTATAAGTCTCCATACTGGCTTTTCCAGAAGTATTTCTACATAGGAATGAGTAGTAAATTTGTTAAGTGAATATTATTATAAAAGTAGTCCTCAAATCAAGTACACTTTTCCACACTCTTGTAAGTATCGCTCCAGAAAATCATTTCGACGTAAGATATTTACCTAAAGCCAGTGATCCCTTGAAATTAATCCAATAACTATAGGTTGTACATTATTCATTTCGATTGAAGTTTACTCAGATTGTTTTGTACATTTTAGTCCATAGTCTGTTACATCATATCAATAAATGGGAGATGAAATTATAATCTGCATGTATTTACTCAGAATGTCAAGCGCACTTTGTTTGTTTTATTGTATTTTGTCTCCTGCAGTAGAATTACAGCTGGGTTATTTGTTTGTGTGTGATATCAAAAAAGCAATCGATCTATATCAGCCTTATCTTAATTCTGAGCACCCTCTCAATGTAACAAACTGAAGAAGGTTTATAACACACACATACGCGCGCACACACACACAACACACACATACACGCACGCATCCGCACATGCTCCGACCTGAGTATTTACCTTATGACGTCATAATAATAATGTGATAAACACTGTATCCTGATTTCACAACACATAAAACGCAAAGTTATCATGCACGGCTTGACTGGTTTTAGAGCAGTACTTCTCTCCTCACTTTAGGTGGTCAGGAGATAATGAGGTTTGCTAAATCACTTTTGTTTACTACAAGTAACAAAAAAAAGTGTTAACTTACATATTGTAAGTTTGCACAAACTTTAGCATGAGTATAAAGGGCTCACACCTGTAAATAAAATGGAATGTCCCAGACGCCTGCACAAATTTGAACCAAAGATACCAATATAAATGAAGAAAAAATCAATTAAGAATCAATAATGCAGTTTGGCATAAATCTGAATAGCTGCAGTTATTGAGTATGAATTCCTCTACAAACTGCATTTTGGTTTGAAGATGAGAGCTTTTCTCATGAAATTTGAAGGGACTATACTTCATTGGGTGCATGTACAGAAAATAGGTGATTTTTTGAGTGAAAAGAACTCGTTGTCTGGCTTTGCGGACCCTTGGACAGAGTTTGAGCCGAAGAACCTGCCTTGGAAATCTGATGGATGAAAGGGTATAGCTCACTTATCCAGGTTAGTAAAGATGAAACATCTTAATTCTCCTAGCTATTTTACCGTATTTTTTGAATTTTGAATTTTAACACACGTAGTGTGAGCCCTTTAGAGAATGCACGCAAAGCACACAAGTCAAAGGGAAGTATACATCCTATACAAGCTCTGCTGGTTTATGTTATCTATTCTGTCAAATCCCCCTACCCCCCCCCCCTTATTCCCTCTACCCCCTCTAACTCTGCTTAATTATAAATTGTTTTCTTATTATGTTCTTGTGGTACTAGATCTTAGTACCTAGTAGTCATCAGTATCACACAACTTAGAATGATTGTGGCATTTTAATGTATTTCTTTATTTGGGCTACCACTGAAACAGCTCAAAATACATAAAGTTAATCCCTTTCAGAAGCTTTACAACCCTCCAATGTAAAATTTCTCATGATGTAGGGGCAAATACCATTATGAGGTTAAAAACTCAATTAAGAAATATGATCTCTACTAAAATCAATCCTCAACAAAGCGTCGCCTTTATGGCGCCATCTTGAGTCGGCTTGAATAAAAATGCTCGGAGATCGGTGATGGGCCAGGGCCCTGTTACATCATAATGCTATTCGTAAAGTTACGCACGACTTTACGAACGACTAAAATATGGCAAGCCAAGTGGGTTTCCTAATCATTGTTAATTTCAATAGCTAAAGATGAAAATTCGCAGATGGTAATGATTAATCTTACATATTAACACCCGTTTTTATTTGAAAGTTGTTTGTCCCAATGTAAATGAAATATTGACATACAGTCATACTTTGATGCAACGTAAGAAAAACAAAACTGAGCACACATAATATGGCACTTCATATTTCAGTCTTTCGTAAAGTCATGCGTAACTTTACGAACAACTTTATGAAACACGGCCAAGGGAGCCTAAATTGATAAAAGGCAAGGGTTACATATACATTGAATTTTTGAAGGGGATGTACTTTGAGTTGAAAAAAAAAAAAAACAAAAACACCGTAGCATTATAGATTTGCGGTATCCCTTATAACACATATCCCACTAACAACTGAAGTAGATTTCTTAGACGTATGAAATGCTCATGACGCCACAAATGCCTGATG